>NW_017299806.1:946978-986859 GCF_001594075.2 Trachymyrmex cornetzi
CCGCGGATACCTCCTCTCTTTTGTTCAATTTTGCAAAGAAAACACAATTTTTTAGCATAAACTAATAATAAGACATAAAAGTGAATTTAATTAAATAAATATATAAACGGATAAATAAATCAATAAAATGATTTTTAGAATATAAATGATTAAATAAAATAATTAAAGAAGGTCGAATACGATTAATTTTGATGTTCAATAATATTTATAAATTAAATTTAAGTAAATTTTGTTAAAAATACATCTTTCATATAACATCTCCATAAAACTTTTGATAATTTTTTAGAATTGCTGGATGCATGAATAAAAAATAATAAAGTGGAGAAATTCAAATATCAATTTTTTTGTATATAAGCATCTCCTCCATAACAAAAAAACTTCACAATGATGCCATAATAGACTTACAAGGAGATCGATTTTATATCTTGAAACGAGGTGAAAATTACAAAAGTGAGCGAATTTACTAGAATACTAATAATTTCATTGGTCAACACCTAGTAAAATCCATAACAAAAAAACTTCACAGTGATGCCATAATAGACTTACAAGGAGATCGATTTTATATCTTGAGACGAGGTGAAAATTACAAAAGTGAGTGAATTTACTAGAATACTAATAATTTCATTGGTCAACACCTAGTAAACTTGCTCACTTTTGTAATTTTCACCTTGTTCGAAGATACAGAATCGACCCCAAGATCACAATAGGATCACAAGCAAGTTGTGATGTCACTATAGTCCATGGTGCTCTACGGAGAGAACCACATTTTGTGCAACTTGTGATCACATGTGGTACGGGAAACTCGAGCGCAATGTACACTCAAGGACTTTGATTCTTTCCCTCGGAAATTTTAACAAACTGAGAAAAAAACCACTTTTCTACATTAATGCTCATAGTCCGTGCGCGATTAACGACACGACTAAACTTTACGTCCGCTTACAACTAAATTTAACGTAAAAACGAAATAACCTGAATTTTTGGAAGTTTTAAAAAAATAACCGAGGGAAAGAATTAAAGTTCTTGGGGGTATTTTTCGTGAGTTCGTGCCTATTTCTATTACTTATGTGCAGGAAGGAATAAAATGGGCGGTCAGTCTGCACAAACTGGACGAAAATTCGTGGGACACGTGATTGTTCTTTCCGTGATCTATATAAGGTTATCAAAAGGTGACATCACATTGTTATTTTAATCTGTTATGTCGTAGTGATATCACAGTGATATTACTTGTGATAAATCAGACATTTATACGTTGCTACGTCTTAATGATATCTTTTGTTATGGAAGACTAACTGTAACTATTTTATCTTCAACTGTTTTACAAGATTACCAGAATAAAACTTAATATTTAACAAATTCGTATTTAATGAAAGTTACATATTAGTCCATAGAGAATAAATCAAAATTATATACATATATTCCAATGAGATGTCTCGAAATGACCATGGAGATTTCCATCCAGGATGTATACTGTCTTGTCCTTTGTCACAATTAAGGCCTTATTATCAAGTCTTATTCCTGTTTTAAAACATTAGTAATATAGTCGAGAGAGAAATACTCAAAGAAAGAGAACAAAGCAAATTACCAAACGCTATCGCCATGTGAATCTGGGAAATGAATTTTGGCTCCAGTGATCTGAAAACCGGCCAGAGTAGGTCAGAGCACATATCGTTTCACGGGATTATTTACTTCGTGAATGCTTTGTTTCGTTTCTCGGTATCTCTTTATCCCGTTTCAAGCCGACGATCTCTCATATATCTATATATGAGTATCTGCAGTTGTCAGTGAAATAGTGCTAATCTATCATGATAAAGTGATAAGGGACAAGTCAACAACCGAACAAATTCAAATCGAAAGAGAATTAGGATGCGTTTCACTTAACGTCCGCAACGCTCGCGTGCATTATTTCATCTTTGTTTGACATTTGATTACAACGAGGATGAAATCATGCTCGCGAGCATTGCGGACATTGAGTAGAATGCACCCTTAGTAGAAAGTAAGATCCTTATATGTGAACTTCAATCAATTTTGATTACTCTGTAAATGGCCGGATTTCCGGTTGAATCAAGAAAATAGCCGCTCTAATTATTTTGCACAAAAAAAGCTAAGAAATTGACCATTTGTAGTCGAATGTAAGAAGAATAAAGTAAAATATTCCCTTTTATTCGACTGTGAATATGACATTTCTTTATGACATAAAATTAACAGTTTACGACCAGTAAAAATGATACGGTAATTATGCAGAAGATGCTCCTCACCTTCAATTTCAATGAAATTATGCTCATTCGACGCGTTTTTGCATGAAACGAAAGAATCTGGCATCAAAATGTTGTGCTCAATCCCTCGAAGTGAGATATTAATCGTTAAAAAGTAGGGATAAATAAATCAATGTTTTTCTGAAGTGAAGATAGCTGATCCTTCAAATGTGTTCTTTTACAAGCCAATCTCGAAGGACTCGCTTATCACAATTCTTTTAATCTTAACCCTTACCATGTACAATTTGGTGCCTCATCCATACTATCAAGGGTCAATAGAATCTCTTCGTTTTTTCACCTCTTCAAAATAATTTAAAAAATCTTTAAAAATTCACCAACGCACCTTCAACTTTCTAGAATAAATATTGACTCTTTATTTTGGAAAATAATAACCCTTACCGTACTAATATGGGTAACTAGTGACCGAGCGATTCCTGTTCGTGCAAGTTTCAAATGGTACGGTAAGAGTTAAAATGTGTGTGTAGTATAGTTTATAATTACCGAAAGACTCAAAGAGAAATTTGCACGAACAGGAATCGCTCGGTCACTAGTTAAAATGGTACGGTAAGAGTTAAAATGTGTGTATAGTATAATTTATAATTACCGAAAGACTCAAAGAGAAATTTGCACGAACAGGAATCGCTCGGTCACTAGTTACCCATATTGGTACGGTAAGGGTTAATATTAGATATCTTGATTCCGGTTATGTTTCAATTGAAATTAATTTCGTTGCTAATTTCGCTCTTTAAATTAATTATACGTTAAAAGATATAATGAGAAAAAGAGCATGCAAATGCGTGACGTTACCATACGCAAATGTTCCGTCCGCGTGCCCAACGACACTCGCGTATGTCGAAAGAAACGCCTCTCGGCTACTAACTACCTAAAATATGGAAATCTGCGATGTGCGGAATGCTTTTTGATGACGAGATTCGCGCAATTGAAATTCACGTGTAATCGGCATCGTGCGCGTTTTCGCCCCCTTCCACCCTCTCTGCAACCTTTCCCTGTGCGTTTACCGTGTTGACAATATATGTCGCGGCGTGCAAGCGATTCGATGCAAACGCTAATGGCTCGTGTCAGCTATTTTTCTTTCCTCTTCCTGATTCGAGTGACCGCATCCGGACGACCGGTTACACGGCGTCGACATCGGCCGATGTGAGTTGGGGAGGAGGGGGGGGAGGGGGAAATTAATATCGTATTTATTCAAATTGGCCATTAGACCACCGCTGGTCGTACACAGACACGAAATGTATACACGAGCGCGGAATAAATGGACTCCTCATGTAAATCGAATTTTCTTTTTCGAACGCGAATCAATATTTACAACATCACGGAATTGCATATCGGTATCGCCGTATCCGATAAGTGAGAGATGCGTCCGTTTGCCAATCGATATATTTGCGTATAAACTTGCTGTATCTTGCCTATCTACAAGATATCTCCGATACCATCTCTAATTCCTGAAGCAACCAGGAACCTTAATATCGAGTTTCTTTTTTTTTTATTTTCTATATTCTGCATGAAGAGATAAACCGGCTCTTATTTCTGTAAGGATGGAATTCAGGAAAAATGTTTTCCCGTTTCGCTAGCAGATCCCGACGTTGTCGGGGACATGCAAAATATATTATTTGCGCTCAAACAGTATTGCGAAATGCTCGTTGATTTGAAAAGCACAAAATACGGTCGAAAATATGTTTATGGGGATTTACGCGAAAGTTCAAGCAGAGCGTTATCGGACACGAAATTATTTGTGCTATCTGATATTTAACGACGCGTATCGCTGCACATATTAAAACATAGATATTTAATATCGTCCTTTTTTCATATTCGTCACAAGTCACTCTGTTGAAATACAATATATATATTTTACAAGTTTTTGTGATCGAACGAATAATCTGCCGCGATATAATACACGTGATTCGATATCGAAGTTCGGTTCATGCACGCGCGATATATATATGTGCTAAAATCGCCGCGATTGTCATCCCGTAATACTCCGCGACATTTTGCGCCGAGTGAAATTTATATCCGTTGACTCGATTGTCGCTATATGTGCACTAATTTCATCACGTTCAACGAGCAACGTGTTGTTGTAAATAGCGTTTGACACGCGTAAATGCGTGCAACGATTTCTGACGAAACGTTTGGACGTTTGCCAGTCGATTTATGCATCCATGCGCGGACACGTAGACACGCGCGACAATCGATTTTTTGGTAGCTTTTTCACTTTTCGGTTTCACATTTCGTTACCCAAATTGTATCTGACAAAAGAGCGGTCACAACTGTTGTTTGAGTGGAATGCAAATACGAATATATCGTATTTTATTTCAAACATACGCATTACTGCTTTTCCTAAAATATTGTATTGTATTTTTTATTAAATCGCAAACTCACTTGTTAATAATATTATAATGGACATATGCTGATAAAAAAACTTGTCCTTTATCAGCATATCCATTATGTATGTCATAAAATTGTCATACAATTTTAGCTGTTGATTTTATTTACATTAGACAACTATTAATATGTACATTCAAACTTTTACATTTATAGCTACAGATTATACGACAATGTCTATCATCTCTAGAAGTGATAACAAGATAACAATAATAGTATGATAGTAATATAAATATATAGGGGAAAATTGCTGAATGCATTAAATCATACCTTTTGCAGTATACGTTGCAAAAAAAACTTATGATAAAAATTAATTTATTATCAATAAACGATTAAACGTAATAGATATCTGAAACGTCAAGTCACAATTTCCAATGTTCATTTGTAAATTAGTACCGAATGGGAAATATAATAAAAAATAAGTTTTTTGCGTATTTTTCTCCTAACTATAGCTGGCCTTTTATATTTGATGCTGAAATATTACCATATATTTTGATAATAAATTTCTTTAAATTTTTGTATAAAAACTATTTTTAATTTGAAAATACTTTTTCATTAAAAACATACAAAATAAAGTAAAAAAGCTTATAGAATTGTCCAATTTTTTATAAAGTTAGAGTTTTCTTTAAATGTAAGTAAATGTATTACGTTATTATTATTCTACAATCGGAGAAACATCAATGGTAATCATATAATTTTATTAGTATCAAAAACAGAGATATGCGACTCCGAATTGATTAGCTAACAATAGATCTTTTTAATGAAAAAGTAGTTCCTTTTACTTAGAAAAATCGATTTTCTCGCAAAAGATCTGTTTATATGTTTTTATATAATCATTCTTTAGAATTGAGAGATCGATCTTTTCAGAGAGAATCGGAACATTTCTAATTCAAAACCAAGTATACGCCAAAGTATACGACAAATATACGACCGTAAGTATCGCTACCAAAGAACTGACCAACGTCCAGCGACAATGTCCCGTTGCGAATTATAAATTCGTGAATATCTAACGCAGCAAGGACACGTGGGGGTTCCCTTATGTACATTCATACCGTGACATACATATTCATGCGGGTAACGTGATACTGTGGCAGTTAGCCTCCGCGCAGCGTCCTTTTAATTTCGTAGTTTGTGCGCCGGCTCGCAAGAGTCTCGACATGTATACAGAAAAGGAAAGAAACCGGCCGATTGACAAGTAAATTAAGTATAATGATACCGTTGCAGCTCTAAAGCTACGATGACGATAATGACGATGATAACGCCGGCAATACTTTGACACTAGCATATCGGATCGTTGCCGCATATCGATGCTTAAATATGAGACAAGCTATATTTCACCTTTATGTACAATAAAGATAATATTTAATTGTACTAAAAGATGTATATGTCGGTAATTTTATGATAATTTTATTTACATGGAATAACTGTAAATCGTTGAGAAAGAAATTTTGGTTCTGGACACCCATCGAGCATTTAAAAATTTATCAAGGACTATTGTGAATTAACGAATATATATGGATATCTTGAAGAATAATTATGGATCATCTGAAGATGGCTTAATAATAAGCTGAAACATGTAATGGTTTTATAAACTTTAATTAAATTTCCTTGTATTTATGTGATATATTTATATTCAAGTATTTATTTGACTTTTATATATCCTTTTTAATGTCGATTTAGTTTTTTAATATTTAAGAGTCCTGTCTATTTTTCATTATTACTTACATGGAATAACTGCAAGATTTATATTACCTCAATATATTTTTCGTAATTATAAGTTCTACGCAGTGTTTTAAGACATTATTTCAGCTTCAGTTTATACTGTTCAAATCCGATAGTAATCAGTTTTATTACTAGAAAATGTATTTAACATTTATACAATAAAAAATATTATTAAGCAAGAAGATTTAGAAACTCGAACGTATTTGGCCTCCTTTATTTACAAGACAAAACAAATATGCTAATTGAATCTTTACAGGAGAAAGCCACTATATATAGTGACACTGAAACGGTATTATATTTTAAGACAAGAAATACAATGAAAAATAATAAATTCTGATAAATCTTACTAAAAAAACTATACGATTTAAAAAACAGACCCCCGTCCTCTAAAGATTAATCACATTAAAAAGTAATATAATTTCAGGTTGATTATTCATTGTTCCTTTCTTTTTCCTTATACTTCAAAATATTCAGTAACAGCAAGTGTTCTTTTCTTTTGTACCACGTTCATCGTGCACATGACCGACGCTGCATGCAGCTTGTCGTTGTAAAAGCAGAGCCAGAGGGGAATGGACTACGTGCTCGCGAGGTAACATGCATTTTCTTGCGGTTTAAAGCCTCAAGTATACGAACATTACGAAAAAGTACTGCGTCCTTCATGTTTTGCATACTCATACACTCGCCGCGTTTGCACTGTTTTCCTTGCACACAGATTACATTACAGTGATTATATTACGTTACACAGCGAAACACTGGTAATAATGCCACGTGTTGCTGACGTCTAATATCGATAATGATCTTGATAATGACAACAGTACGCTGTTGACCGGACACGTCCGGTGCTGGTGCACGCGATTCGAGAAGAATTTGGTTGTATTTCGTTCTTTTATCAGATCAGTGTTTCCTGAGCCTCGCGCGTGGCTTTGTTGGTCTTTCCTTCATCCTTGGGAACTCGAGGATTATTAATTAATCCATTGTTTCCCCCCGTGTGAAATGCATTAATGTTTACATGAATTAGAAATCGATTCTCTTAATCTTCCTCCTATCTCTAGTGCTAATTATGCAAAGCGGGTGTGATTAAATAGTACGTGCTCCACAATTGAGTGCGAAAATCAAGTGCGATGAGAATCATTTTTAATATCTGGCAACGTCAGCTGCAAGTCCCGCTCAAACTTTGGCCCTCCGCTCCTTTTTCGAGGTCTCTTTCACTCTACCCTCTTATGCGCGGTGAATTGCAAATTCTCCGCAAAGAGTTTGTTTCCGCGATCTTCTCGCGCTTTTCGTTCTTTTCTTCGGCGATCCCCGACAAGTTACAATTGGAGGACACCTTACTCGATATTAAATTCCCGTGACAGACGGCTGCGAGAGTTTGAATCGACGTATTCATCCGTTTTGCATAATACGCGGTTCGTGGATTGTTATAATACGGGTGCATTATCGTAATGTGAAACATATAACTCCCATTATCTCTCCGGAGCTGAGTGGGATCTGTTGGATCCTTTAAATTTCTTCGTCATGAAATGTCAGATAATTCAATTTTTTATGTTACACCTGCAAATTTGGGTTATTCTTATAAAATATATTCAGGATTTATTCTTTTTTTTATACCAATGGTTCCTTAAAAAATGTATGTGTCAAAACTCATAGTTTATTAGAAATATAAAAATTTTATAAATCGTTCCATTATTATGTCTGAGTATCTGTGTAAAATTTGAGTAAAATTCTCTTATTCATTATAAAATCACGTTTTGCAGTGGGTACTTATTTTTAATGGAAAAGTAGTAAAGTAGAGAAGTATCGGAGAATTAAATCAAATTTTTTAATATATATTAATGAAAGTCTAATAAATGATTCAAAACTTTATTTGGAGCCATTTATTCGTTTAAAATTATTTACGTAAATTTGCAGCAAAATATGGTAATTGCACTGTACAAGTTATTAATAATCAAATAATTTGCTGTTTTGTTTTTTGCATTTAGTTTCAGAATGTATTTACATAAAATTGGTTGATTAATATTGATTGATATTGGTTTTTCTTCGTTCATTTTTTGGCTGCTACTTTTAGCTAATATTGTACAACCAAAACATTTTTAATTATTGCCTTTTAATTAACACAAATTAAATGATAGAGCGTCAGTAACTGTGACACAGATTAATTTTGGCGTCAGCTCAGGAGGATTAAACCATAGTCGTTATTATGTCATTCCAATTCTTTTCGCGATACAAATTTCCAATAAAGAAAATTTTACGTACTTATCGTTTGTAATAAATTACAATTAAATTAAATTAAATTTAATTTAGTTTATTGCAAAGCTATATGAAAAGACTACATATTAACAAAATAATAGACATAACATGTGATACAATAGAACATAGTTAACATAAACATAAATACAATAGACAATTCTGTGCAAACCATAAGATAAATCATAAAAACAATAATCATAACGTGAAAGAATCAAACAGGTCAAAGGGGATTTAGGCACAGCCACAAATATGGCGAGTGTCTTTCGGTTTTTCCAACGGGCAACGACAATTACCCTCTGGAGAACAAGAAGGGCTTCGTAAAACCGGAAGTAAAGAGCCGTAGCTCGAAATGTCACGGGGCTCATTGTTCATGAACACAGCGCGACCAATGGCCCATGGCATGCCATCGGACCGGAAATGGCGGTCCCGGCCAACTTTAGCTGCGAAACTTTTCGGATTAGTTTCTACTCTGCCCAACCACTATGCTGAAAATTTGCTGGAGGGGTAGATGGCTCCGATGGATTTTAGGATTCGCACAAATATAGACCCATGTGAAAGTGGGATATACATTGGTGCTTGAAAATCGTACTCGGAACAAAATGTATGAAATGTTTCTCAATATGGAGAATACATGTATTGAAATAGTCATAAAAGCAATAGATATAAAATTGATTTATTTTATTTATTTGACAAAATTATCTTTTACTTCATTTTACTTGATTAAATCATCCCGATAATGAAACCTAAAATTACTTTAAGAGTAAAAAATTAAGAAAGAGTTTTTCACGACGACGTTAATTTAGAATTTCTGTGCAATGGCTCTTATATTAAATGCAATTAATTAGCCCACGTATGGAACAAGATTTCCGGTGTTATAGAGTTAAGTGGGATGGAATGCCGAATGTGCGCGCGGTCGCGTGTAGAAGCACAGAGCAATTTACGGGACGTCCATTCTCGGGCCGCGAAATGCAATATGTTTGCAGTCGACGAGAACATAAATTTATGATTTACGGGGACAAAGGAACATACGCGTGCTTGCGCGCGGGCGTGTTACGGCCGCGTGAAAATGTACGTGCGAGCGTTCGCGGATTTACGGAGCAACGCACGTTTATGATTTGCGAAACACCTGTTCATAGTCTATAAGAGAAAATATATTTATAACCCAGTCGAGCCGTCATAAATCTGCTATATGTAAGAGGCCTCGAGCGAGGGTTGAATTAAAGGAAAGGTTAACCGGATCTATCTGTTTGATAAACACTGATTACGTTAGGTTGAACTAACCGATTAGATTGCTTCAGGAAACTTATTTAAAATAAAAGTACATGGTAAAAAAACACATTGTATTTGTGTTAAAATCAATCTTGGTTATATCATTTTTGTGTTCAAATTTTAATGTATCTGAATGTTAATTTAACCTTACCGTACTAATATGGGTAACTAGAGACCGAGTGACTCCTGTTCGTGTAAGTTTCTTTGAGTCTTTCGGTAATTATAAATTATACTACATTTTATTATTTTCCAAAATAAAGAGTCAATATTTATTCTAGAAAGTTGAAAGTATGTTGGTGAATTTTTAGAGATTTTTAAAATTATTTTGAAGAGGTGAAAAAACGAAGAGATTTGAAGTGACCTTTGATGGTATGGATGAGGCACCAAATTGTAGATGGTAAGGGTTATATAATGTGATCGTGTCATTTGCTATTCAACATTTCTTGATATTAAAATTGAGGGGATGGGCGGAATAAAGGTCTAATTACAAAATCTTGATATTTTAATAAAAATTAAAATAACTTACTGCTTTTTTTATTATACATAAATGGATACAATATTAAATGAATTTATGTAATGTCTTTAAGAAGTTACATGTTATAAATCTTTTCTATTACGAACAATATTACATGAAAAAGCTAATTGCCGGAAAAAGCTAAGTAAAATTGTGCCTTTATTCCGCCCATTCCCTCAATTGTACAATTAATGAGTAAGTTAACAATTAACATAAAAATAATGTATTAATTTAACATTTCATAAATGTTAATTTTATTGAAAAAGTATATTTCTACAATTGCTTACAAATTATGTCAGTGTTACATTTTTTATGTTAATTTTTGCATAACATTTGTGTTATTAAATATATTCATCTCGTTAAATTAACACAAAAAATTTGGTGAATCATTTGGAATACGTAAAATGTGCTAAATTCAACACAAATTTTCCAACTGTGTATAATTATTATATGCAAAAAATTGCGATACCAAAGAAACTTTAATTATATCATTTAGTCATCCAAATAAATTAGAGCAATTAGGATATGAAAAAAAGCATGCAACAGAAATATTCGATATTAAAATTAAACCGTTTCTTCTTCAAATGTTACATAATTCTTTGAATTGTTACTCCGAAAATTTAGTAATTGAAATAAATTGAAAGTTGAAAAAATGACAAAAGCTTGTAACTGCTTTTACATACAAGTTTCTCGCTTAAACCTCTATAGTCAAGTAATTACGCGCATAATACATATTTTGTTTAACAAGGAGTAATGGAGGGAAACGCGTGGCAAATAATTACACGCTAATTTCCGCTCAAATAATGCACTTGCAAAATTTCGCAGATTCCCGAGGCTGCGCTGTTTTGCCGAGATAGTGTTGCACAACTCTGTACGCGCGTGTTCGCGATGTGTTCGTTACGGTCCATCGGACAAAGTATCTTCGCAGACGTCGCGGCGAGTTTATGATTTAGGGTAGCTCGCGTAGGTTTTACGGGCCGCGAAGAAATATATGTGTAATTTCTGTGTATGATCCCGCGCTGTGTGTGTGTTGAGAGACTTACGACATAATGCCGGGCACGCTCGTACGTGCGACAGATAGAGTGATACCCCTCGATACTGTTTTTATCGCAGATAAAACACCCGCAACGTCGTGACGCAACGACGCAACAAATTTTGTATTTGTCTCGCGTTTATGTTTGCAATATAAATAAGCTGCGACAGCGAATGCAGGAGGAGGAGGAGGAGGAGGAGGAGGAGGACATCATCAGAGTAGGGATGAAGGGAAAGGCACGCCGCACAAAAGCCGCGTATATATTTTACTCGGCGGCGGCCACAGATTTCGCGTTATCTTTCAAAATTGCATAAAATAAAATTTATCGTTTACGACGGTTTGTAAAATAAATAACTAAATTTATGAAACGGCCGCGTGACATGCCCATTTTCCATGAATAATGGAGAACGAGAACGTTTTTCCACGAGTTCGTTATTCTTTACGCTTTCCCGTTTTACGCTCCTAAGCGGCCGTAATTTGGTTTACATGGTACCTATATAAATTTTACGTTTATATTCACCGTCGTATACTTGTACTTGGAGGACGTAAATTACGATTATATTTACGTAGCAGACACGTCCAATCTAAATTCGAGGACCGTCCGCCACGCGGTAATCGCACGAATTGCTCCGGGCAGTTTCAATATTCTGCGGCAATCGCCGTTTCCGGCGCTCGGACTTTCTTCCCTTTCGTATCCCGCCGCTTTCTCGTGCTCGTAAATTATCCTCTCACGTCGGCGGGGCGACTAATCATGTTCGCCGAACGGGAGGAACGGAGGTGGGCCGCGCGCAAAAGTCTCGTGCGAAAATTCCGCGAAGGATGTCCGCATGGCGGAGAGAGTTTGCGGCAAGTGAATTCCCTTCACGCCGCAACAACTTTTCGCAAATGGGGGCAGCCCCGCTGTTTTGACGTGTTTTATAAATAATTTCCTCCCGGCACGACCACCGCTGTGTGTTTCACCAGCGAAGACGCGAGAGATGAGAAGAGGGGGAGGGGGGGTGGTGGCTCGAGAAGGGTGAACAGAGGGTGAGAGAGAGGTAACCTCGAAAACTTCACCGCGCCCGCGGGATCGGATTTGCCGCTGGAAAAGTGCACCGAGGTGGTGCGACTTGAAGAGAACTTTTCTCGGTCGCGGGTGCGCGATCGGGCGTACGAGGGGGTGGCCCGTGTAGAAGGGTGGAGGGAAGACCCCGAAGGATGGGCGGACCGAGCAATTTTGTTGTTTCGCGAAGTTACAACGGCGCTCGACGTCGCGCGACGTTTCTCCGGACGGACTCGGTCGAGTGAAATGTAAAATAGAAAATCGCTCATGCGAGAACGATCCTCCACCCTTCTCTTCTCGTCTCTTCCTCTTCCCACCCAAGTATTTGCAGATTCAGACAGGGCGACGCTCACGAAGATATTGCCTTTAGGGATTGTTCCAGGCTGTCTCGATATTTTATTCCCTTTCTTCGCATTTGTTCATGAATGCGCAATTGAAAGATTATTTATGAAATTGAGTCGTCTTATTTATATATAAGGTGATTTTAGCAACTAAATTTGATTATAGCTACTTTTTAAAGATCAAGATAGGAAAATGGAGTAGAGGAAATTCTCTCATTTTATGATCTACCATTCCGTGGTTATCTTTTCGAACAATACACGTGCATTTGCAATATGTAATTGTATTTTAAAAAAATAGAATTATATATATTTTTAGCATAAATTAATTTTTCTAATTATTCTGCACATAAAAATATTAAAGTAAAAGCACACGGTTAATACTTTGCCAAATGTTAATATAATAATGTATACATATAATTCATACAATATATAATAGTATTTATATATATATATATATTATATAAGTGTAATAATAATATATTATTACATAAATATAATAATAAAATGCCTGTATAAATTTAAAACAAGATACAATAATTCTTTTTGTCTTTTGAATACATAGAATTAATCTTGGCAAACTAACATAAAATGATTAGCGATTTCCGAAAGAAAAATAATTTTAATAGATTCTTTTTTTAACTTTCATATTAAAAAATGCAAACTACCTCCCGTTGCATTTTATTTTCTCACATCTTGCGATCAGCTTCTAAATGAATTTCCCCATCTTGATAATTATGGACACGCTTTGCTGCTCAATTCCCGAGGAAACATCCGGCTTGTTTGACCAACGCTATATTCAAATCATCCGATCGATTGCACCGCAAATAGAAACGTACCGTTCAAGTCAGACAGACACGGTTAGGAAATTCCGTTGACTCTCGGAAAATCGATAAATCGTAATTCAATTACCAATGTCGATATCACGGCTATATTTATAGCGTAATAATTTAATATGACGCCTGCATATACCCGTTAAATTATCAATTAAACTCGCGAGACGCGGATGAAACTGGAAACGCTCATTTACATCGTACTATTACGGCGATGTTCCTACGACATTAATTTTAATCATTTCTGCGTTGTAAGTGCGCTTTTATTAGGAAACATAAACGATACAGATCAAAGCGGTGAAAATAATTTCACTTCATTCGGTTAATATACCAATCGAATCTGATTGGTATACATGTAACACATGTGTACGTCGATAAATCTAATTTACCGAATTCAATTGATACAATTTACAAGATTTGTCTCGATGTGTTATTAAATCCGCTCTTAAATTCGTCATTCCCTTTTCGGTTACTTTTTTTGGGATACGAATTTATTGGTACATACATTAGCAATAATATTATTGAGCACCAAGATCCACTTTGGAATATGGCCTTCTTCGTTTGTTTGTGTTGAACATTTCTCGGTCAATTTTCATTTAGGGGAGAATGGGGGAATTGCGAACTCGGAGCAAACACGAACGGTATTATTGCAGTATATTAGAGTAATGATAACCTCCCATTTCTCACATCCAATGTCCGATATACGCTTATTGTTGATTCCGCACGTGACCACAGAATGCACATGTTGTTTAAGGTAAAGATTATTACGATGATTTTAACATAGGGATGGAAAAGGAGAAATTTCAAATATCTAAGGGAATAGTTGAATAAAGTCGACGATTATTTATCAATTATATACAAGTTTTTCAAAGGATACGGGCTTTAAACTATAATACTTAATATTTTTACATATTGTTAAAATAAACTATAATTTTAAATAAAACTGATTCAGCATTGTGGCAGCGAGGAATTCCGAACGATTTCGTTTTTTGTTAAAAATTATAGTTTATCAAAACGAAAAAGAAGAAATTATGGTTACTAGGAATTGGCATTGTAATTAATTTAATTATGACATAATATTAATTTATGACGATTCCAGCTTCAGTTTAGAACTGTGTTTCAAGTCAGACAAATAATCGACAGTGCAGTTTGCTTGAATAGAAATTACAAGATTAAAAAATATTATTAGACATCTCAAGATCCGCTTTAATCAAGTATGGTCTTTTTCATTGATTTGTTTATTCATTTGATTTCAAAAGTAAAAAAGCGTAACTAGAAATCATGCGGTGCGGACATACCTTGACGCGTCGCGTTAATGATGTCTGGCCATCTAATTGCACACTCCTACGTATGGAGGGTTGGAAACAACATTGCGCAGTAATTAATGATCGGACAGAATTGGCAGGGGCAATCGAAAATCATTTCGCCTTGCAATTACGGCGAAGGATACGCCATTTCGGGTGATAGCATAAACGAAATCGAGAACCGCCACATCGCCGGTGCTCGTAGAATATTTATGTTTGTCTCTAATTTTCGGAAATCGATATCTATACTTTACGTAATTGACCATGTGCAATTTCCACATGCAACGTTTTCATTACCGCGACCGCACCGTGGATGAACCAATACTTCTCGGCTTTAGTTTCCTCGATTTAATTAACTCATGTACGGTCCTTTTGACGCAGATGCGAATTAACTGTGAAAACACAGATTACCTTTTTATTCACTTAGTAATGATTAAACTGCGAATTTAGGAATGTTGCTCATCTAAATCGATGATTATTCATTTTGCGACTCGCCTTTTTTCTCTGCGTTTCGTTATTTCAATACAATTCTGACGTGTATAATAACGTATTTTTTGTATTTTACTACAATTTTCTAAATGTATTTTAAATTATTTATTAAAATTCTTTTTTTATTATTGTCTTACAATTTTAATTACGTCTACATTACAACGTAGTTTGATTTTGATTCTTTTTTTTCTTTCAGTTTATTTCATGTCATAAAAAAAATCACAAAGCTATTGTTCTACAAGCCGGATAAGTTTTCACTCGAGCCACAATTTTCTTTAATTCCGGAACGGGTGAAAAGGGTTAAACACCATGCTCAGCTGTAAGATTAATTGCTATTTTCGCGCCTTTTTAACTTCCTCTTTCTGCGCCCGTCTATCAATCTGCTCTTTTCACACATTTCACTTCCGAACTTTCTACCGTTCCCGGAGCGCAATCACCGGATCCCGGGGGAATTCCGAGAAAGACGGCGACGGGTTAATAGCGATTCCCGGTCGGTTGACCGGCCGCCTTTTTCTCACTGTGCTCCTCTCTTATCGTTCCGTCATTATAATCCGCCGGCTTATAACTTTCCTGCGAGATGCCAGGCCGACGTTTAGTTACGGTGGCGGTTTTTTCGGGCGTCGCCGTCCACGGGAGAGCAGCGGTACCGGACGAAGAATGAGGAATGAATCTTCGGACGAATGCAAGGGCGGTATCCTTACGGAAGGGTTTTAACGGGAGAATCCCGTCTGGAGGGATTTTAACGAGTTCGCGATAACGCTCGTCGACGAGAGATTCGAGTGCCGTTTTCCTCTCGGTCCTCAGCTTCCTTCCTTACGCGGGACAAAAAGCGTTGCCCTTCTCTTATTCCTGGATTATCCGCAATTCGTGGAATCTCTTCCTCCTCGTATAACCCGCATCATTTTTGCGCATTGCATTCAGGATAACGATCGATAAAATCGCGTGGCCTGCAAGCGCTCGTTGTAAAGTCTAAATTAGAGTTGGTTAATCTTTTTATTTAGCGTGCCATTGTGGAGGTTCGAAATTTTTGATGATGTCACTCTGTTATAAAAGTAAAGAAAAAAAAAAAAAGATCGTAATCTTACTTATACTTTCTTCTCTTGCGTTGAAAGCAGAAAGACTTCTTCCGTTTAATAAAGTTTATTTCTTTTACTGTGTATTCTGTTTTACATTTGTTACGAAGTAAATGTTTGCAAATAGACCAAAATTTTAATCAAATATTGCATACGTTTCGCTTGTTTTCGCGCTTAAAGCTTTATTCTATCTTTGTTCTTTGACTGGCTATCGAATAGAATTCCCGAGAAAGTTATTCAATTGCCGATCAATATATTCAAAATCTTTGTCACGTATTAAAAATGGAACAATGAAATATCAATTTAATGCCTTTAGCACGAAAACGAACAAAACAAACGCAGCCTGACAGCGCGAATGTAAAAAAAACAGATTTTAGTGGAGCACGGTTGTTATTTTTACTGTGTCATTTTTGGTCTTTTATCTCTGACAGTTTTTAATTCTTCACTGTTAGATATCAAAGCAGCAATGGTAATCCAATCCCTGAGTTAAATAACATTTTGTTATTTTTATCTTCTGTGTAAAAATGTAAATTAATTAAAGTGAACAATGTCTACATTAATGTATGTTTAGTAAATAATAAACTACATTTGATTCAAATTTAATACATTTCTTGAGTTAAATTATTTAGCTCTATTATTTTAATTAAATTAACAATATATTGGATAAGAATAGTAATAACTTATAGAAATGATTAAAAGTAATTAAAATTAGGTAAAATTTGACATTATAAATTTAACAGTATATTTAGAATATCTCGAATGTCAATAACGGATTGGCCAAGCCTAGTCTAAGTTTTTCTTGAGTTTTTGACAAGCTTTTTATTTTAATTTTCACCGAGAATGATAATTTCATTTATTTTGATCGGGTTTTAGCATCACGTTCAATCAGCTACTAAATTAATTATTTATAGATTAAGGATATTAATATGAGAATTATTTGAAAATAATGTATATAGCAAAATAAAATATAATATTGTATTTATAAAAATACTTATACTCGTATAAAACACGAAATACAGTAAAAACTTTTCTATATATAAAAGTTTTACAGGCAAAATTTAAATTATATTATTATTGAAGAAAATAACCCTCCTAATTATTATTAATTTTTAGGGTTGTTATATTATTAATTTATTGCGCGACGAAGAAAGCACTGTGTAAATCTGTGGCTACATTGCGCGCAATAAATTAGTCCCCGCTCTAAGCTTTTATTGTAGTTGTAGTAGTTTTCATTGCCGAAAGTTTGGTCAACGGGACTCAGCGATTTGAGAGCACCGATTTGAAATTGAATTATATTCCACGAGTTTCGCGAGAGTCGTTTATATTCATTGGAATTGGAAGAGGAGTCCTGTCATTTCGCGAGACGATGACAAAATAAAATTAACATAATATATAGGACGTTTCCTGCGGTGCCTTATTCGCATCTGATCTTTCACGAATTCGTGAATGAAAAGAAAAACGAAAAGTAGGCGGCCTTTATTTCTTCTTTTTTGCGAAGCGAACCTCTTCTTCCTTCCGTCTTTATGGTGAATAAACGGGTCGTAACTCCAATAGTGTAATGATCGCTCGGGGAAAACGGTTCACCGGGTTGAAAAAGCGAATGAACGAGTAGATGGTGGAACGGAGGGAATCATTGTAAAAAAGAGGAATGGAGTTTTATATGCGTTTCTTGTATCTGCGAAGTCCTATTAATCAGATATAAGATATAAACTTTAAAATAAACGGACGGATAGATGAAGGAAATATGTTAGATTTCTTCTCGAACGCTGAGGTGCTTTCGCGAATGAAGAAAGCAAAGTTTGATATAAATCTTTCTAGCGTCTTTGTGCTAAATTCGTAGACTATTTTCCTTCGTGACGCTTAGAAAAGTTGAGATTTATTTATAATACTGAAGATTGCAAGCCTCGAAAATGCGAAGTAAAAAGTGTAATAGAAAACGATCATAAAATTATAAGTTCTCAATTCTTACAGAAATCTGATACTAGCCAATTTAATACTAGCTAATTATTATTAAGACAGTAGTAATTAATTATTTATTTGGAGTACCAAAAGTATTAAACAATAGTTTATAGTTTTAATACTTGAAATAAGTAGTTACTGTCTTTCAGTATTGGCTAGTATTAGATTTCCTTAAGGGAAGGTGGCTTATTCTGAGAATAAAATTTCGAAATAGTTAATATATAAATATACTAACGAGAATATTAACTGAATTTTCCGAATGTTAACTGAATAGATTATTGCACGCGAACTCGTTCGATATACGCTATGTCGAGCGTAATAAAGTGAAATCGAAATCTTTTATAGATTCGTAGCGTACTCTCATCAACCGGAACGAACCTACTAAAATTGGACGAGATACCCGGCTTCCACACTCGATCATAAATCCGGATATCAGCATAAATTCCCCCGACGTCCAGCCCAACGGTATATAATCTCGGATAGATAACTCGCTAACGAATCACGTGCTATAAACTTCCAGAGAAGTTTAACGCATTTTGTTAGAACGATAAAAAAATCCGCCTCTGTCCAAATGTAACCGTTACGCAGTATTTTTCGCAGTAAATAAAAATTCTTTCTCCTTTCTATCATTATTCTATTATGTTCGGTAATTAACTTCGTCTACAATTATATTTTTACTTCCTCTGTCTGTAACTGTGTTTTTATTGTCCAGCTCATGTTTTTTTTATTATAACTCTACGTTTAAAAAAAATTTGGAATTACTTTTCAACATTTCTATTACATTATAAAAATTGAAATTTGAGCAAAAACTAAAATTTGAGAGCGCAGGTGGAGAGTTAATCATTTCCATTTTAAATACGAAATTTATTTAAAAACTTATGTGGTACAATAACAAGTACTGTAATCTCTTTCTTTCTCTTTCATTTGATTGTTATTGTACGTTCTCGAGCACCGATTGCGTCGAACGTCAGCCATCTCACGTTGAATTACAAAACACGAAGCCAAGTAAAGCCGACGATAACAGGTCGATTCTGTGATCACGAAGAAGTTTCGACTTTGTGATAGCGGTTGGAACGGCAATCGTTCGGCTTGGGATTCGAAAATACGGGGAGAAACGAAGTGGGAGAGGGGGAGGTACCCATTTTCCGGAGGGTAACGGCGTGCCGAGTCGCAGTTTATTTCAATTATTTAAATCCGTACCCGCGTCGGTTTCACCCTCCTATCACCCCTTCCTCCCGCCTCTCCACCCCATTCGCGAGATTGGTTTAATTCAGTCCGACGCGCGGTAAGAGAGCGCCACGGAATTCCGTCTACGTGATCAGCCTTCCGTTTCACTGATCACCCGCACCCACCCCCAGTTCCGCGCGCGCGAACCGATTTTCCGTAGGATAGTGCGGATGTTCCGTGGGTACGGTCGACGTACACCAACCCTCGAACATTCTCCCCCTCCTCCTACTGCTTTCGTCCCATTTTCGGTCATCTCACCCGTTTTCACGACCTTCCAAACGTGGATAACGTAGCTATCGTGGGATACCAACCTTCCTTCTATACGCGTCCCGCTCTATCCTTTCGTATACTCGCTTTTCCCTCTACGAGTCTCACTCATTCTTCGAATTCATGTCCCACTGCACCGCGTCCCCTGTCGCCGTTTTCCTACGGGCTTTCTACTGTGGGGTTTTCCGGCACAACGTTCACGAATTCGCATGCTCAGTCGCGGCTCACCGCCGCGAAATCGAAATTCTTGAACTTCCGGGCGTAGTCATTGTGCGTGTATGTATATGTGTGTGTACGTGTATGTAAGCGAAACCAGCATTTTGTCTGGCGGAAGCAGGGCACAGGGACATTGCCGAGGATAAACTGAACGTCAGTTTTGACCGATCAAATCGGACGCTATTTGCGATGCGCATTGCGAATTCGAATTTTCGTCGCAGCGATGTGAAGGTTTTTTCGATGCCTACATAATTTCTCAGCAGATAATTTGAGTCACTCACTTTCAAATTAACCTTTATAGAACGGGAACGCCACTAACCTTGCAGCGCGAAAGCTTGCAGCAATTTTAAAATATTATTATTGTTGTACACTTTAAATTTTTTGAAGTAAAATCTCACTCCAAGAAAGTAAAATCACTCTTGAAAAAAAGCGAAAATATTTTGTTTCTTGAAAAAGAGTGATATTTTTATTCTTTTTAGAGTGAATTTTTACTTCAAAGGAGTGAAATCTCACTCCAAAAAAGTAAAATTTTACTCCTTTAAAGTTAAAATTCACTCTAAAATGAGTGAAAAATTGTCACTTTTTTTTTATCAAGAAGTGAAGTGTGGCTGTATTTTCACTTTCTGGGAGTGAGATTTCACTGCAAGAAATTTAGAATATAGCGAAAACTACTATACATATAGTTCAGAAACAGTCATTTTGAGGCAAGAAATACAATGAATTATAATAAATCTTACGTATTCTTTAAATTCTTTGGAGTGAAATCTCACTATCTTGGAGTAAATCTCACAATTTTGGAGTGAATTCATTCCAAAAGAGTCAGATTTACTTCGAAGAATTTGGAGAGTATGTAAGATTTATCATAATTTATTGTAGCGGATGCGTTTACTTCTAAAATTTTTAATTTTTTCCTTACTTTCTAAACTCTTTAGAGTGAATTCACTCTAAAGAATTCAGAAAGTAAGGAAAAACTGTAAAATTTAAAAAATAGACTCATCCGCTGTGTAAAAGTTAATATGTACGCCTCAGGCAACAAGGCAATCGAATATCGTTCATTCTCGTAGCAACCTCGGAAGTTTTAGCGAATATTTTATAATGACAGTTCATCTAGGATAATGGAGTAATACAAAACCATCATACAAAACTGCAAAATGAAACTAAAAAATAATATTTTTTTTACGAAGGAGCGCGATATGCGTGAGGGGAACGATATTGAATATGACAAACCCGAAAAATGCGCAATTGATACGCTAAATAAAAAAAAACGAGAGGAAAAAACGGTAAAACAAATGGAAAATTCAACCCCGGTCGATCCGATATAACTTGATCCGAGCCGAGTCTGAAGTTACAAGTATCGTGTGCACGCTTTCTCTATTTTAATTCTCGGTCGGTGCGCAGCGGTGTTTGCGTGTTCGTTCGGTGGCCCCAATCAAATATTTGATTGTAAATATGGTAGCGAACAATCAGGGGATGTTGCGTTACGTACGGAGGGGTACGCTCTTTATCGGGTGATGCCACGCGTGTGAGATATATGTATGTGCAATCAGATGATAGTTTCCCATCGTCGTGCTAAAAGGATTTTACAGAGGTTGTCGCTACCCTGCGCTGTCGCGTGATTAAAGGAGGGAACGTTCGCACCCTTGGCGAGCGTAATCTCGGATCGATGTTATCCCGGACGGCTTCGTGTTCGAAGCGGCGTCGATTATTGTGCTCCACCCCGTCGCCCCCACCTCTCCCTCCCCCCGACATTCCCGACGGCCCGACCGGTGTTGTGCATTCGGAGTGTACGTGAGCGACATACCTATTACGCTGATCCAAGAAGTCGTCGGGAGTCACGCGATTTACGGCAGGAACAACGTTGAATTAGCCCGCGAATATATCGTAGCATGCCGCTCACGCCGTTTAGGGATTCCTCGATCGACCGCTAGACGTGTATTAAGCTGATTTTGAATAATTAGGAAACCTGGCGCTGTCAGGTATTTTTACTTCTTTTCATTTCGGAAGTTTCTTGGAAACAGAAAAATAATAATTAAATTGCTAATAAGTCTAATTTTAACACTGTTATTAATTTTTAGAATATATTTCTGATATTTTGTAAAGAAATTAAAATTATCAGAGAGTATATCTTTATTTCTTTTCTTTATTTTAGAGTTTTTCTCAGGCACAGACAAATAATTGTTAAGTCCAAGTTTGTTTTACCCCTTCTTATTAATTTTTAGAATCCTGCAGATATTTTGTAAAGGAATTAAATTGGATTTAATGAATCCAATTTGGATCAAAGTTCTTCAGGAAAGAAATAATAAAGTGAAGATAGTATATGAAAGATGTTATATACGTGCTCTAGGTGCAGTGTAAATTTAATTTTTGAACGTGAGAGAATTAAGTTCGTTGCCTTTTTTCGGAGAAAGTGCGACGCAAGGTTAACAAGATGAGAAACGCGATACGAGCCGTGAAGAGATGGGTAGAAGCGGTTAATTTAGCGGTAACTAAGGTTGCGCAAGCATGCCCCGGCTGCAGCGGCTGCCAAGCTGTCGCTGAAACGCGAACGGTGTCCGTCGCACACCCCGATCACGTGTACCATTCTCGACTCCCAGCCAGCATCTCGACAAGTTCTGAACTCGGCTTAACAGCCAGGAGTTTTATACCCCGAAACGTAAAACGTATTACAGGAGGGGTTCGCGGAAGTTCCGTTTGTGTGCAGCACGAAGTTCTGCCCTTGTTAGCTTGTTCTCCTTAAGCCGGAAGTACGTAAGCCTTTTTAATGACGGGGACCCACCCGGGAGGTGGGATATTCATGCAGGCGACGTGGTGCGTTTTCGCAAAAGGCATCTTCATTATTTCGCGGGTGCCGCGAAACCCAGGGAGCGCAGGAATACTACCGCGAACTTACGCGGAACTGCGATTACGTCTCTCGACGTTTCCCGAAACGTGATCGGCAGCTGGCGAAACTGCACTGGCGCCGCTATTAACGACGCTACACGACTGTTTCTCTGATTTATCGTCGAACTTTCTTCGACAACAATAGTCGCTCACACGCACACGTGCGCCTCGATGTGTTGTTTCGAGAAACTTAAAAGTATCAATCCTCTCGGTCGTTACCGATTTCCAGTCCATAACTGTATTCTCTATTCTGAAACCTGTGCTTTTCTTTTTTTTTCCTTAGAACTTTACTTTACGTTTTCCCGTAAAGTCTTAAAGGATATGCTAGCACGACGGCAGTTAGTCCGGATCTATAATAAAAGAGACTTTTATGTCTTAAGCCTTAAGAAATGGACGAATCACAATCAATTATTCTCCTCACATTTGACTGTAATTGGTCAGTTTCTTATGGCTTAAGACTTAAAACACCTATTGTACATCCGGACTTACCACGAGTTACAGTGCAACTAAAATTTAAAAATTGCAAAATTTTACAGAAAATATAAATCTGGGGTCGATTTTAAGAAAATCGACAAAAATTGACAAAATTCACTTATTTTTACCATAGTTCGTATAGCTGTCACCTGAGGTTAAATTTTACTTAATTGGTATAAATTTTACAGTTTATATGAGTAGCATATAATCCAGCGGACCTCGGATTACTTGAACGAACAATATTGAGTTTGTAGAACTAAGATTGAAAGACTAGAAAAAAATATATTAGTTTGAACGTAATTCACGTGTGTATATGTATGTTTACAATTAGTGAAGATTCAGCATGGTAAACAGAACAGTAATTGTGTCTGGCAGTAGATGTTGGATCTTGCAAAAGATGATATTGCAATAATATGTTAGATAAGGAGATGTGTTGAAGTGAGACAGAACGATAATGTAAGTCGACACAATTATTTGATCTTTTTTGATATTCACAAAGTAACAAAGATAGAAAGATACTTGTGTCGATTAGAGGCCTAGATTACAGAGATGCGACATTGCGTCGGTTGGGTTAGGTCGTAATCGAGAAATATTTTAATTCAGTATAAGTATTTATAACCATAAGGTGTTTTTTCATGCTAACGCTCGACGCTCGTTTTCAGCGTCAAAATAAATCACAATTGACGCTTGATATTCGCCAATTTCTATCATGTGACTTATTTTGATGCCGAAAATGAGCGTCGACATGAAAAGGCACCTTTATAAGCTGATGACAGCTGATGCATTACATGAGGAAAGTTAAATTGTTAGAAAAAGAAGAAAGTATAGTACGTACTTATAGTATGTACTTAAAAGTACATACATTATTAGACTCTATACGTAGAGTCCTAGGACTCTAATTATACGCAGTAATGAATTAAAATGGCGCTCTGATCACGTGATTTAGACAGCCAATCAGACCATACCTTTCAATGTCGCATCTCTGTTATCTAGGCCTCTAGTGTCAATCAGTGTTACTAAATTGTAAAAAATCTGTACTACATCGATCAAGTCCGGCAGTCGCATTAGCATCCCCTTGAACGCAATAAAAAGCACAGGAGAATAGGGAATAAGAGATTTTTATCTATCACAAACCTATACTAGAACGTACGTTTCTGATAGATTGAATCTGTTCCTCGTTCCTATTTCCTGTGCGTTTCGTTGTGTTTAAGGGGATGTTGGCGCGACACAAGGCGTTTAACGGTCAACTGTTAAATTCGATATATCGGAATCCTCGTGCCGCGCTAGGTGAGCCAGGTCGAGAGGTAAACGCGCGCGATTCCTGGCGCGCAGAGCGCGTTTCGGATTTTTCGAACACAGGGAATAAACGTGCCAAGTATTCCCGTACGAATTGATACTCACGACAGCGGATCGATAAATAATCAATCGGTGACTATCATGCCGGGCGAATCGGCCGAATCGTCGCGTCAAAAACACAGGACGACAGCGGGATGGCTGGCCGATGGCGACAGCTGCCAACAACGCGTGCAATTTTACGTATCGCGAGCATAGCGGTCGACGGGGAGGTACGGCACGGTGTAATATATATTGCAATGTTTTTCGTCATATAAAAAATACACGAACATTGTTCGGCGCGATGCGGCAATCTGCGAGAGCGTCAAATCCATCATCGGGCCGTCCGTCCGGATATTACGCGTGACATACTAACGGATATCAAAGAAGCGGTTTCATAGCGTCGTGTCTACGACAAATGTTATCAGACGCATGCGTGACGTTGATTAATGCGTGAGGAATCCGTGAGGGAGACGAAAATTTTGATCTGCAAACAAATCTTTCGAAACGAGTGTCCATCAACAAACATTTTGTTCGAGTATTAACGAATACCGTTCTTTCGTTCGAATTCTCGCGGAAAAAAAATACGCGGAAAAAATTCTTTCGAAATATCTAAAAATTTTACTAGAAATAGAAATTTTATTTCCGCTTTGCTGAAAATAATTTTGTTCGGTCATCAAAATAATTAGAACACTCGAGTATAATGAGCGCTTCTGCAAAAACTTTTTTCTAACAACCAGGTTGTGAGCGTCCTACATAATTATTTTAATAGTACAACAAAATTATTTTCAGATTTATATCTAGCTAAATTTTTAGATAATACAGCAAATCCAATCTTTTCGTGTACATATGTACCTTCTCATAATTTTTCAAAGGTGAAAAATATCGTTGTAGTCTCACGTATAAGGAAAAAAATGATTTATTTTATTTCAAAAAAACAAGATTTATTTTATTTCAGACAAAATCCAGGATTAACAGTTAAAATTCGGACCGATCTTTCCTTTTTCTTTTCATGCGCTTTTTAAGCTGCTCGGAAAGTGTGCGAGTCAACTGAGTGCCATTGTAAAATTCAAATTCCACGGGCCATTCTTACCGAGGAGAAAGAGATGGTGGTTCAAAACGACATCACCTGTGCACGTCCGAGTGCAGGAAATCCGCCACTCCGTCGGCCTGGTGTTCCCAGAACGTGCGTCGACTTCTTCTTTGGGTCTAATTCTCGGTCTATGTCATGTGGATTGCGATCCACTCTCTGTATCGCACAGACCGACCTAGTTATACGTTCTATACGTTTCAATGATAAACATAGGTATATACTCTGAAACAGCGCGCGACTAGATTGTTTGCCGAATGGATTTCCGCCTATTGACGAGCAGTAGATTTTCCAACTGCTATCTTCTGTCTGATATTTTTTCTTTGAAATGTGTACAGGACGTGGAAGTTCGCAAAAAGTAGATCAACTACGTGAGTTTATTAGCTCGTAAAAAATGTCTTTGTTTTTGTTGCTACATTGGCAATTTATTACAGTTAAGTTATAGTTTAGTTATTACAGTTAAGTTATAGTTTAATTATTACTGTTTATTTTTTACATTTCTCTGCATTTATGATCCAATGAAAACAATAAAAAATAATTTCTGCGATTTGTATTTTTATTATTTAATGTGTACTTATGTAATATACAGTTTAAATTTTAATTTTAACATTTAATATTATAATACTGATGTGTAAGTTACATGAAAAGAACAGGTTTACTGAAGTATTTAAAATTTAGTTGGATACAGATCTAAAAATAATTTTGTTGTAGCGTAAAAATAATTATGTAAAATGCTTAAATGTTAATGACAATTAAATGCTGCAAAAAACATTTTAACATTCTAGCAACAGTTTAAGTGTCTTATATAATTATCTTGATGGGGGGGGGGGGGGGGGGAGTTAAAATTATCATAATTTTTAATCTATAAATTAGAACCGGCTTTTTATTTTTGATTTTGTAGTTACGCTTCCTTCAAACTCCAATTTTGCAACCAACTTTTTTTTCCAATTACATGTCGATAGTTTCGTACATACAAGCTCGTCATATTCTTCCGTTTTTCCTCGAAACTATTTCAGCAGAGAATGGTTATTTTCCGCCCTATTTGGCCCCTCGTTTTCTCCCCTTAGAAACCATTGTAAAGAACGACTAGCCCCAGGCTAAGCGTCATTTTAAAGCGAGTCGGCCGGCCAGTTAGCTGGTAAATACGTGAATGCGGCATGAGTTCAGGAATCTCCCGCGTCGTTCATCCTTTATGAAAATAACGGTCATACACGAATATAATGGGATGACCTGCGGAAGTGAAAATACGTTGTATTGTCGGAACTATACGTGTGCGCAGCGTATTTTAT
The DNA here is from genome assembly GCF_001594075.2 of Trachymyrmex cornetzi. NCBI lineage: Eukaryota > Metazoa > Arthropoda > Insecta > Hymenoptera > Formicidae > Trachymyrmex > Trachymyrmex cornetzi. The sequence goes on from NW_017299806.1 coordinate 974,229, forward strand.
TGTAAAACTCGATAACAAAGTTTAAGAGAACAAAATTATTATTGAACAAGAGCACGGAAAAGTTTTATAATGATGATAGAGAAACGGCATTCTAATTTCCATAGTTGCGAGAGCAAAAAGGTAGAGAAAAGTACGCTTGAAATAAGAAATTTAAGGTAGTCGCATTATTATACTGTTGTACGTAATTTTTAGCTCTCTCTTGCTTTTCCGCCCTTTATTCTTTTTCTATTAATATCCACGGATATTAATAAAGAACTGTGACGTTGCTTATTAATTCTGAAAGACTTTTAATTTAGAAATTTTTTAATTTAATAATCAAGCATCACAAATAGATCGAATTATCCAGAAGCTCGGCAAAGAATCAGTTGCATATAGTTTGTTATCTTTCACAGCACATGAATGACATTAATTATCTGGTTGTTCCTTACGAGCGAGAATTTTCTTATCTCTTATGGACAGGACAGTTTTTTCTTCGTCGCGTGTCATAACCGGCAACAAAGTTTTCTTAAACGAAAAACGTCGCAATAGCTTGACGTTTTGAAAGATCTTCGCTTATTATCTCGCGTTATATTCCTTTTTAGACTTCGGACTCGTAATTAGCTTGTCCTTCTGACGTAAAATAGCGCTGTTGATTCTCTACTACCTCCGAGGACAAAGTGGAATTAAAAAAAAAATTGGGTCACTGTAGATAAGACACCACTTTACAATCCTTTCCCCTGTATCTAAGAAAATGGCTTGAAGAGCTCCGCCATTATTTGCGTCAGCGACGATTATTTCGAGAGCAGATACAGGAACTCCAATGTGAAGAACAAGGAAAAGGGGTTTAATAAAATGGTAAGTAAATGAGGCTCTAGATATCAGTTCGTCGAGGGAATTCAAGAATTCTTATTTCACTTCTCTGAAACAGTAAGTATTATATGTTGTTTAATCTCACGTTGTTTTAGCTTAATTATACAAACCGCAAACCTGATCATTACGTAAAAAATACTATTATTCATGAAGCGGAGAAAAAGCGTGATGTATTGTACATGAATTTACATCAGATTCTTGTGAATAAATTTAAATAAATTAATCAACGATAATGATTTCTCGAGTTAATGTTATTCGTTACATTGGTTACATTCAAAATGTAAGATGTGTACTTTAACTATATCTGATATTGCGTTTATCTATTACCGATGTTATAATATTCATGAGGTCTTTTTTATGGCTGCATTAGATCGCATTAGAATTTTCTTTCTCGTTCTCGCCAGATATTGAACATATACTTATCTCACTTTAAGCTTCAAAAGTGGTACTGGTTCAGTCACAGAAAACAGACTTATAATTACAAAAATTTATATAGATAAATGATGCGCATTCGAGTAAATTACTTTAAAGTATTATCACAAAAATGAATTATGCACAAGCCAAGACATGAAAGGAAATGCTAATTACTGTAATTGTAGATAGAACAGGTGCTTTGAAAGAGTATAAGAAACGTAAAATAGGTATATAAGAATCGTAAAACAGGCTGTAAAATTAATTTATTTATCCGTTTTAACGTATCTATTTCGTAAGTACGTTAGTAGAATTCCATTAGTCGTACACTCTTCGTATAATTAGGAGAAATCTTCTTACAGCCTGCATTCCTACTTAGATCTAAGTGCGAATGCAATATATATAAGAAGATTTTGTTCGCAACATGAATCATTTTGAGTTAATTTTGAATCTTCTGCATATATTTGGCATACAATATTTTTGACAATTCCATCCAAGTCAGAACAACACACACGTTGCAAATTTAAATTATCAGTAACTCTACTCTCCTTTATATTTTATTCGCTTATAACTTACGTGTTTATTTTCATTAATTATCATCACGTATTATTATTACCTACACATTACTGGTTATATTGAAGCTGTGAATATTTCTTGCAACTCTGTATTTTTTTTTTTAAATACTTGCAATTATAATCTTGACGGTTCTTTTCTTTCCTTATTTCTTACTATTTTCTTATTTTTTTCTGCATTTTCTATCATACTGTTCAATTTTTATATATTATATTAACTTTTTGCAAGCAATATATTAAATGCAATATATTAAAGCAATATACCAAATTTTTGGTTTTTATAACGTCTCGGCTTTTATAAATCGATATGTTTTCAAAATTTCTTCCGCATTCATTACACGTGATTTGTCATATCATATAAATAAGTGCAACCGTAAACTGATTTTCCATTTAGGATATTTTCAGTCTAAATAATAATTTTTTATATTAGTATCTTTGTTTTATTGACGAATCACTTACAAATAAACTATATTAGATAATATAAAATGTAAAAATTCATATTTTTTTCTATCTTCTCGTGAGAACGTATGTATAAATTAGGATTAGTTATGTTCTTTATCTAATTGATCGTAAGTGTAAAAACAACAGTGATACGTGATGTCCTAATAGCGAATTCTTCTTCAGATCGGTAATAAAAGCAAAGTCATCATTACCAAATTGAAACGGCGTAAGAGAATATAAAATGGACTGTAAAAAGATATTCGCGTGAAAATAATGAGATAGTCATGTACAGTGAGTACAAAAAGTATTCGTACAGAGAAAATCTTTTTTAAAAAAACTTTATTTTTAAAAATTAAATATTATCCAGCGAGAAATGAGTCATCGAATTGATATCGATACGATGATTTCAACACTAATTTGACGTCGATTCGATATTTAATTGATGATCGTTTCTTGCTTGGGTAATTAACAATTTATTCATAAAGTATAAAATAGACTGTATGTCTTAAAATTATATATATCAAAAAGATGTATATTAATTATGGAAAATATATCATCTGAAAAATAAGCGAAAATTAAAAGTTCCATTATTTGGATGCTCAAAAAGTATTCTTACAGTCGAGAAATTTAGCTTATAATATCAGAAATACATGCGAAGCTCATTTGTATATGTTAGAACAAAATGTATTCATTGTATAAAATTGCTAATTAATGCTTATTTTCTACAAATATATGTTTATTTTCTATTAGGATCTTAAGTCGTGTTCAATATGGCCGTCTCAATGAGGATAAGGGGCCGCGCACAATAAAAGGAATAGGGAACAGAGAACAGAAAACAAGAATTTCAACCTATCAGAAATCATGTATTGTGGAATACACATGTGTATTATATAGGTTGAAATTCTTATTCTCTGTTCTCTGTTCCCTGTTCCTTTTATTGTGCGGAGCTCCTTATCTTTATTGAGGCGGCCATATTGGACACGACTTAAGATCCCAATAACTAATCCTTTTTTTATAAAAAAATGTCCTTGTACGAATACTTTTTGCTCTCACTGTATATGTGTACTTGTCTTAGCGCTGAGATACTACCGTGTCACCTAAAATACGTTCTTTTATCTAATAGGTCATAAGTATAAAAGCAACAGTATTATTAGTGATATGTGAAGATGTTCCAATCGCGAATAGTTCTCCAAATCGGTAATAAAAGCATCATTACTAAATTGAAACAACGTAAGAGAATATAAAATGGACTATAAAATATATGTCCCCGTGAAAATAATGAGATAGTCATGTATATGTGTATATAGGGTGTTTCTTAAGTATTAGTATATCTCTTACATCTAATATTTAAATTGATTTTAAGATTATTTTACAAAGAAAAATTTATTTGAGTATATGATCTCAAAAGTCTCATTCTAAGAGATGTCCAAAATTCTATAAAATTATTACTTCTTTCTTGCTGTTTTGTAAATGATTTAAATATAATTTGCACTCTATAAAAAAAATAAGTAATAAATTCTTAAATATTTTCAGAAAGTTCATATATATAATTCAAAGTTTTGTGATATACGTTTAGGCACAATTTTCCTTTGATGAAATAAAAATTGTTGATGATGTAATGGATGATATGGATATTATAAAATCTATGATTAATAAAACAGAATACCAAGAAAATGCCTTTTATATTGGATTTTGGTGAAGTCATAAAAAAACATGAGGAATGGCTTGTCAAGCTACCCGGAGTTATTCCATACTTTGGAATTTAAATACTTCATTTTTACATTTTCAATAATGCAAATTCTTAATACTATTAACTTGATTTTCTATCTTAACAATTAAAGCTATTTAATTTGGATCTAACCGTAATTAAAGTTCTGGCAGCTTTAAATGCCTGTTTCGATTGTGCATTCGCAGTAAATCCTTAAATCTTTCTTTAGTTATTTGATATAAATATTTTAAAATAATTGCGAATCTTCCTTCTAATAGCAAGAAATAAAACAAGTAATGCAATACGGAGTGCAAGGTGATCGGATTATTTTTGTGCATTCGATCAAATATTCGTTTCACATAGAATATGCTAGGAAAGTGGGCGTCGAATAAATAACGGTCGATGGTGAAAGTGAGCTATTCAAGATCAAGGAATCTTCCTTGAAGCTAAGTAAGTAAAATATACTGATTCCATATATTTAGCAATTTATCGGATATTTTCGTGCCACATACGTATACGCTGCGATTCGAAATTCACGCTGGTAGTATTCGGAGAAAAATTCGGCACCGAGCCGGACGAGGAAACCGTGCATTTGATACAGCTCACGAAAGATCTTAGTCTGAATTTGCACGGCTTTAGCTTCCATGTCGGTAGTCCATGTGAGAAGTTCGAGGCTTACGCCAGAGGGATCGCATTGTGCAAACAATTAATTACTGTTTCCAAGGCAATCGGGTACGACAAGGTGCATTTGATCGACGTCGGTGGTGGATTTCCGGGTGAGAGAGGAACAGATATTGACAAGGTATATAGAACTTAATCTCCGATAATTACCATCTTTCTTTCATTAGAAGAGTTTAGTTAGTGTAAATCTTTAGTTAGCATAAATTATGAGATATAAAACATTATTCCTATATAAATATAAAAAATCAGTTAAAATAATGGGGGGGGGGGGGGATGATAATAAAAAATCAACTTTAGATTTGCAAAGGACTTTTAAGAATAAGTAAAACCTTAAAACATATTTCTCTAATTAATAGAGGAAAAGGTGGTAATGTGGACTCTATTTTGTTTTTTGTATAATCTTTTATGTCTGAATCATATTTTAGTCATTATATCGAAAACGATAATTTATTAATCTGTTATAAGTGTAATATAGGACAAATTTTTAAAATGACTAAAACAGTTTACAAAATGGAAAAAATTATTTAAATGAAAAGAGACACTATGATGTGATTAGCTGAACATGTGGTGAAGTATTCCTTCCCGCTATATTTTTACAGAATCTGAATTCTTCAGGTCTATTTGAACTTCCTACGAAGTCCAAATAGCTTGAATTCACAGAAAATTTTGAAATTGAAATATTATCAGATTCAGAAGTTTCTTTTCATATACTCTCCTAGTAATATTCTTGATCCTGCTCTCTTGAATGTTTACTACGAGTATATCTTCTCCGCTTCGAATATCTCATTTTCGGTTTTTCTTATTTAAAATGATTATCACAAAGATTTTTAACGAAAAATAACGCTCTGCAATATTTTTCGTTAAAACCCCCAGGGTTCGTATCATTTTTATAAAAGCCAATATAGAAACATCGAAAAAATTTACATTTAATTATGTTGTAGCAAAAACACACAATTATTCAAAAGAAATAAATAATATAATAAAGGGCTACGAACCACTCTAGATCTTAAGTAAGAAAAAAAACTTTTAATAAACAATTAGACCATATACAACGGACGACGTTTCGATCTCTATTGGAGGAAGGGGGGGGGGGGGGAGTCTCAATGTTAAATTTAAAAAGTACTAGTAATCTCGCTCAACGCTCACAATTAATTAATCATATAAAACGCGCATTGAAACCCATAAAATACTCACACATACAATTATTCAAGCTTATTTATTATCTTCTCAAAATAAAAGAATAGCATCTTAAAAATTAATTTAGAATATAAACTTGGTATTTACAAACTTTAAACCATCTTAACCCTTACCGTACACTGAGAAAAAAATATAGTCAATTTTAATAAATATTTAGTTCAATACTGCCAACTAAATATTTACTTACCGTATAAATAAATATTTGTTCAGTAAAAAAAAAAGATTGTTAAATCAAATTAATAATTCTTGTATCAAATAAATATATCTTTATATTTAATAAATATTTAGTTGGCAGTATTCAACTAAATATTTATTAAAATTGACTATATTTTTTTTCAGTGTACTAATATGGGTAACTAGTGACCGATCGATTCCTGTTCGTGCAAGTTTCTTTGAGTCTGTCGGTAATTATAAATTATACTACATTTTATTATTTTCCAAAATAAAGAGTCAATATTTATTCTAGAAAGTTGAAAGTATGTTGGTGAATTTTTAGCGATTTTTTTTATTATTTTAGAGAGGTGAAAAAACGAAGAGATTTGAAGTGACCCTTGATGGTATGGATGAGGCACCAAATTGTAGATGATACGATAAGGGTTAAAATTGATATTGGAAATCATACGATAAAACTTTGATATATGTCATAATAGATAAACATCAATTGCCAAAAAAAGCGATATTGCGTCAGTCGTGTCGGTAATTGTTTCACAACTTTGCTGACTAAGAACAAATTAAAAGTCTTTCTGCAAGAAGTTAATTATAACGGAATTTTAACTTTAATTAAACTCATATGTACATATATGTGGTCAGTAATGCTTTTTCACTTGAGCGTTTGTATGTACGAACACAATATTGTTACTTGCAGATTATATTGCAATTATTTATAAAATATACACATATTTAAACACTTAATATTAATTTAATATTGATAATCGTGTGTCTCTGCCTAAAACGCAGCTAATTTTAAGCAGAAAGATATTATTGACCATATGTGGTCAACAGGAATCGACGTTTTCTTTGTATGGTAATTCTTCCAGTTCGCCAATATCATTAATGATGCAATCAAGTCGATCCTAAGATAAACTTTATCAGTAAGCCTGGAAGATATTACGTAACTTCCGAACTTCACATTAACCTCGTATTTGCATTCTAAGAGAATCGTTCCGAAGAATGGAAAAATGATGAGAATGTATTATATAAATTGCAGGGTATTCAATTCCTTCTTCGACGAAATGATGGGCTTTCAGTCTAGGCGCCTACAATTACTTTCTGAGGTAATCTTACGTTTTGCATTATTTGCGCGTACATAAACGATTTTTAATAAGAAGTAATTATTACTCTATCATCGCAGTCAGCAAATGAAGAGAAATTTCTTTCAAGTATGTGGAGACCGACCGCCGACTCGTATTGATTTAATTGTTAAAAATATAATGTTGCCTGAGCTTCAGATAGACGAATAGTTAATTTGGGGGGGGGGGGGATTGTGATTTTAATTATCAGGAAGAGTCAATGGTTAATGTTGATAAAAATAATGAAATATAGAAAATTCTTAATAATGTTATTGTTTTTTTTTCATACGATATCTATAGCTTGTATATATTAAATTGTTAATATTTTCAAGAAAGATTTTAAAGCGCAAATTGACGCGGAGTAAAAGTCTATTTTCTAAAATCAACGGTATAACTCGATCAGTAATGTGACTCAACGGAGTAATTGAATGAATTCTTAATATAATTCAAAGCTGTCCTAAAAATGAGATTAAGTATATTATAGATTTAATTCTAGTTTAATATAAACATAACTCGTATTTATAAACGCATCATCGCTAACCGAAGTTTAGAATCGCAAAGAATCGAATAAATTATTAATTATATTAATAATTATATAATTTTTAGTATTTTATCAATCAGTTTTGCAACAAAAGTATATTAATTAGAAAATTAAATAAAATATATATTTACTTAAAAAAGTAATCTTGCAGTTACAGCAAAAATTATCTAAGTACGAAAAATAGCTAAAATAGATAAATTTCTTAAAATAGATAAATTCAATTCGCAAGTACTACGATACTGGATATGTATTGCATCTAATCATATAGATGAAAGAGATAGAATTTAGATTTGTGCTATAAATTCTACGCGTATGATACGTAATTTTCTATCAGATACAATTGCTATAATTCTAAAGCTATAATTCTAGTTGAAGTAGCAAAATATTTTTTTACGTGTTATATTCTAAACTTAAATAAATTATATTATTTATTAAAACTCTTAATTATGTATTATAATTTTTATTTAGAGATAAAATTTAAAGTTTCTTTAAGAGTACCAAAGAACATTAAACTAATAACTTTAAAAATATTAATGTTCTTGATTGTGAAAGAATACATCGATGTTAATCTCGTTCGTCAGCGAATATATACTATCATCTGATTTCCTTTAACAATTTCCTTGAAAATATGACATTTTTTATAAACATGAAACAAAGAAACATATGAAGAAATATCAATAACATTTGCTTATAAGATTTCTATATGTCAGCAAAAGAGCTAATTATTACTGTAATCGGCAACACGTTTGATACCGTAGTCGCTTTATTTCGAAAATTTGGAATTTGTTTGAATTTGGAAAAAACGTATAACATCAGCTGTGCTTGGTTTTGCAAATCGGAAGCATCCGTAATTATTCCATTATTGTTTACGGAATTCAGTGAACACAGGATAGAATGATTACGGATGCCTCCGATTTGCAAAACCGAACGCAGCTAATAAAAGGTGGGAATTTCGCTTCTTCAGTGCTAGTCAGTCGCCAGTTCCATTGCACGCATCTACTTTCGGTCGCTTCATACGTCAATTATTTTCTGTGTTTGCGGATCGTATTTGAACTATACAAAATATATGTAACGTAAGTACATATATATACGTATATATTAAAATAAAATAAAATAAGTATATTTTTTAACATTAATTTTAAATATACTATGCGTTTATATAAACCATAAGGTTTAGTGATTCTTTGTAATTTTTTATTTGTACTTAGAATGTGGATGAGAAGTCATCATCGTTTAAACATTTATAACGTTTATACGAATTTTATTTAAAAGTAACGTACAAATATTGAATCTGTTGAAAGAATTGGAAACAAATTTCGTAACTTTGCAAAGTGCAAAATGCTGAAGAATTGCGCTTGATCAAAGTAATAAAAAGAATTTTTTCAGTAATATGTGAAATAGATTAGGAAAGAAAAAAATACGATGTTTTGTCGTTAGATTTTGTTGTTAGTTTTTGGACAGTAAATGTCAATTATCGTATTAAAATCTGTTATCAAATTTTAAACACAGTGTGAAAAGAACATAATTCTATGTTATAATCGAAATTTTTAACAGTTTATCGCGAATGTTGAATTTCATGACTTTAGAAAATGCAATAGTATGATAATAAATATAAAAGAAATACAATGACTCGATTCGAATAAATCAAAACATACAAAGTTGGACAACGAGCCAGATGTAAATACACATAAAACAATTTAACAATATTACATTACACACAAACGTTTTGACTCCGATCGAGTCATTTTCAATGTTAGGAAACAAATTTGAAATTACAAATAATAACATCGAAATAGATAAATCTTAACAAATAAAAACGTCTGAATATCTAATTATAAAAAATAGTCAAAATTACTGGTAAAGAAATTTGCCTCCATAAGTGATGTCAAAATTGCATAATCAAATCAGTCCAGATATAAAAAGTTCATCTTTGTATTATCGTGTCTATAAACAGTCAAACTAAAGTTAATATCAAGTCTTTGATGCCTATTATATAAAACATATACTTCTAAATACTTGTTATATAATGTAGTAGGTCCAAATATAAAAAGTTTCTTTATGTAAAAAAATCCACCAGTTCACATTGTTATTAAAAAATTGGAGCAATAATGCAGACAACTATGAGAGACTCTGACGATATCCAGCAGTGTAATGATTACAGACAAGCAGGAGATAAACATGAGAACAAGCAGGGAATGGAAAGTTACTTTTTAAAAGTAATAAGTTATAGTTACTCGTTACCGAGTAGAAAAAGTAACAAGTTACCGTTACTAGTTACCGATTTTTAAAAGTAACTCGTTACAGTTACCATTATTTGAGAAAGTAACTTTTAATTACTTTTCCGTTATGATTTTTTAAATCTACGACCGCCAATCACAGCGAAGGGGCTTTTCTACCGCTATGCACTGTAAAAAATTGTTGTGTAAAATTACAACTATTACAGTGGATAATTTTGAGACCCACTATAAGCTCGTTTATAAAAAGCCGTGACATTTTAATTTATTGCGTTCAATTTACACGAGCCTATTTTTCTATAATTGTTTCATTGTTATATTAATTATGACTAATAATTTTCGAGATGATATAGTCGAACGTAATTTATTAATAAACAATTAGTACCGACTCGATTTTAATAGCTAAATAAAGACAAATTATTTTAATCAAGAAATAATAAGTATTTGAATACATATCTTTTTCGCAGGAAAATCTTAAATTTTATTGTGCTTATATTAATTTCATCATGTCGCACTTGGATTTCGAAGATATAAATGTCGTCAATGATAGTGTAAATGACATTGATGTCATTAGAGATATAATTAAAACTGAAAAGCCAGAAGATGCCTTCTATGTCACGGATGTCGGTGACATTATTAAAAGACATCAAGAATGGATTAGCAAAATGCCCAAGGTTGTTCCACACTATGGTATTTGTCTGTAGCATTTGTCTGTTGCATTCTTTTTTCTATTTCTCTTCTATTGCTGTGTTATCTTCCGAAATGTATTGCAATAAAAATTATGGTCATTCTGTTTCTCAAATTTCAGCGATTAAATGTAATTCAAATTCGACAGTAATTAAAGTTTTGGCGGCTTTAAATGCCTTTTTTGATTGCGCGTCAAAGGTAAATATTCGCTTTTATCTCACAGAATATCTAAACTTCGCTGTTTATACAAGGTGCTCCTAAAGTGCTTGACTATGTTTCACTAATATATTCTGCCTAATCTGAATAAAGAAATAAAAGAATTGAAAAGATTAAATATCTTAGGGACACTCTGTATACGCCTTATATAAGCCTCGTATAAATTAATAAACCGTCTTGTATAACTCACAAGTTAATTAATGATGTTTCTAACAGCAAGAAATAGCACAAGTAATGCAGTATGACGTGCAAGGCGAACGGATAATTTTCGCGCATCCAAATAAATTGCCGTCTCATATAAAATACTCTAGAAACGTAGGCGTCGAACGGATGACGGTTGACAGCGAACTTGAGTTGACGAAAATTAAGGAATTATTCCCGGAAGCTAAGTAAGTAAGACTAATAGTAATATATCAATTTTCAACTAAGTAAGAGAAGCGCCAGTTAAGGGTCGACAGGAGAGACTATACAGAGACCTCTGGTTGAAGATGAATTTCTTTATACTAAAATTATAGCTAAAATATTACAAATGAATCGCATTTTAATTGAGATATTCGTAATCAGGAAAGGCTCCTGAAAGCTCGTACAGAGCGATTTTTTAGGGAAAAAGGCAAAATAAAAATTTATTCAGATATCTCATCCGATGTGTACTATAATGCGGTTAAGCACTACACAGTATATAATTTTATTATTAAAAAATTTTCAAGAATCGAAATTTGCAAAACCGGCTCTGTACGCCCCTTCGCAGCTTCATAAAAAAAGAAACTAAAAATATTTTATGACGTAATATTACTTCTTAGAGATAAAATATCAGCCTATACTGAATTTGGCTTAAATTTGATAATGCTAGGAGACAGTATGCGTGTAAAAATTGGACATAAAATCTCTTAAAAATGTTTCAAAACATATTTTTATGTGCTGATTTTGAACATATGTGTTATTTAGATATTTTTTTTAATTTGAGTCGAAATTATCCTTATCAGGGCACCTATCATGGAACAAGTCGGAATGGATTCCGATCGGAATTCATTCCGACATGTTCCATGATGGATGCCTAGGTCAAAGTTACCCTATTTTATCATAATATATAATAATGTATTATACAATTCTTTTCTTTGCTTCACTTTTTCTTGGTTTATAATTGCTCTATGGTTGCACAGGGTCGTGATACGCATACGTTGCGACTCTAAAAACTCGCCGATATTGTTTGGAGAGAAATTCGGTTGCGATCCATGCGAGGAAGCTGTGTATTTGATACAATGCGCGCGAGATCTCGGCTTGAACTTATATGGCTTTAGCTTTCACGTTGGTACTCCATGTTTAGAGCTAGACGCCTACCACAGAGGAATCGAAATATGCAAGCAGTTAATCGCAGTCGCTAAATCAATCGGATGCAGCAACGTAAAGTTGATTGATATCGGCGGTGGATTCTCAAGCATCAGCGGAGAAGAGTTTGACGACGTACGTAAAAATAAAAATAATCTTTTTTTATTTATTCAAACTTTCTTGATGATTTTGTTCTAAATTTTTTGCCGATAGTGCCGGTTAATACGTAATATATATATATATATGTATGTATATATAATGTATCTCTCATCATTACTTTATTATTACTTTTTTACTTTATCGTAGGGTAAACTCGGGTATGATGGCCATAGTTTTTTAAAATGCAAAAAACATACATTTATTCTTGTTACTTTTTAACAATATTCGGGATATTGCTTTCAATGAAGCTTAAAGTAACAAATACTGTCGAAATTAAAGAGAAAATACTTAACAGAACTTTAATTTTATCAAAATATTAC
>NW_017299806.1:987070-1029360 GCF_001594075.2 Trachymyrmex cornetzi
AACTTTGCAGATAGTCGAAAGAAAAAATATTAGATAATATTTATAATATTGTTATTTTGAACACAGTGTACTCATATGAACTACTGTAAATATTGATTTTCTTTAAGAATGACTATAAAAATGCACTATTTATCAATTGTTGGAGAAATTATCGCCTATGGCCATCTTTTCCGTATGGCCATAATACCCTAGTTTACCCTATGGTTTTCAATTGTTATAGCGAAATATTATGAAATAATTTACTATTATTAAATAATTTTATTTCTTATTATGTGAATTGATAACTAATTTTTGAGATGACTTAATTGAATAACATACTTTCTGTTCATTTAGATATTGCTATCATTGCTAATATTGATACGTTTTGTAATTTCTTTAGCTAGCCAAGTTAATTAACGATACGGTTGAGAACCTTGATCCCGATATAAGAGTCATCAGCGAGCCTGGACGGTATTACGTAGGTTCGAACTTTACTTTAGCCTCGTATCTGCATTCTAAAAGACTCGCCATTTCTGACGACGGCAAGACGAGGAGGATGTATTACATGAATTGCGGCGTGTACAATTCGTTTCTAGACGAATTGTTAGGCCTGCAGGCTAGAGTCCCGGAATCGGTTTTTGAGGTAATCGCTTGAAGCTGTATAGCACAGAGCGGTGTCCCTTGGTATTAATCACACGAGATAACTGTCAATTTATCATCGCAGCCGAAGAGGGACGAAAAATTTCTCTCGAATATATGGGGGCCGACTGCCGACGCGCATGATTTAATACTTAAGGATGTATTGTTGCCTGAATTTCATATAGGCGATTGGTTAGTTTGGAGAAATATGGGCGCTTACACATTAACTCTTTCCAATACATTCAATGGATTTCCGATTCCAACTGTGAGACCATTTATTAGAGAAAGCCAGTGGTTAATGTCTTTATATCTACATAAAAGATTTGCAATATATTTAAAAATATATCTTGAATTGTATAGTTAGATACTTAAAATTAATTTCATAATTTAATAATATAATGATTTTTACAGGAAAAGCTTTCTGGCACAAATTCATCAAACATAAAGAAGTATTTTATTTTAAAAGATAAAAATTAGATCAATGTTAAAATGGAAGTAACGCAATATAATCAAGTATTTCAACGAAGAATTTCAACACACACATAACTATATTTTAATAAACATGATTTCATTATTATTATTTATCATTTATTACAGCAGAAATGTCTAAATTATATTATAGAGACAGTTTAAAGATATCTGTAAGATATTCGTATGATATATTCGGGATATTTTTGCTATATGGGTTAAATTATTCCGTGAAAAACAGTTTATCTTTTTATTTTATAACATATGATTTCTGAATGATTTTTATTTAATAATTTGGATTGTTACAATTAGACTGTATATAATTGGAAATTATATATTTCATTGTTTCAATATGCATTTTATTATTATATGGTACGTTAATGTAAAATATAAAATTTTATTTTTGACAAGTATATTTTTTGAACATTTTTTCTACAAAAATTTGATAAAGATTCGTACAATTGACGTGGAAAAAGACAGGTGGAAAGAAAAATGATAGAAAAAAGTCAGATATATATACAAAAAAATAGATAAAAAGAAAAACAGAAATAAAATATAAATTGTTAGACACATTGTTTAAAAAGTGTTATAAATCTTTTTTGGACGCGTAGGCGATATATTATATTGACAACAGATTTGCGCGTAACAAAAGTTTGCAAATTCGATTTATTCGATTATATTTGAAATGCATGAAATCGCCAAAAGAATCACTATGACAACTGAGACTCATCAGCCACGTTAATTATGTAGATATCAAGAGTTATTTATTTAATATGATTCTTGCGATTTTTTAGTGCAGTTATCATTCCCATATTTATCTCACCAAAGCGGCTATACGCGCAAATTAGAGCGATGTAATTTATTAAACGCATGCATATAATATAGTTGCGATAATGAAGAAAGATGGTAAGCTTTCGGCGAATGTGTACACGCAGATGATTTACAAGCGGTGAGTGACGTAAATCCGGCGATTACGTACACGGCCGGGCCACATTATACATTATAACTATCTGGCTAATCTTTATTCTCAACAATAAACCGCGACGGCGCAGATAAGAACCGCGACCGGGGCGGACTATAAAAAGTACACAGGTTTCATTCCGAATTGCACTCCTTTTAATGAGCATCGAACAAAACGAGTGGAAGGAACGTTCTATATTTTATCATGGCTGAGAAAACTCAGCCCACGCTCGGCCCATTGACATCGATTCTCGCTCTGCTATCTTTCATCTTTATCGCAAATCCCCGTAACAGCCGCTTAGAGTTGAGTGGCACAAACGACTACCGCGTTTATCATTTGCAGATACCGTACAATGAGGTGATTGCATCCATTAATTCTCTATAAGGAAGATAATCATAATTTCCTTTTATCCTAACGACTTTCATGTAGAATACATGGATGATTTTTTTAAATAATTTTATAGAAATTATTAATTTTTATGACAAAGTAATGGAACATCTTATTATTTCCTTACTTAAAAAATGACAACTTAAAAAACGTAATTAAATAAAATGATTATCGAGTTATTATGAATGAGGCCAGTTAACACATTAATCAATTCTCAAAAGTGAATTAACTTAACTTCATAAAAAATCGTTATATTCAAAACTTTAAAAAAAATCGTCACAACTTAATAAGGGTGGGTTTTAAATGTTATCAAAGAAATTGATGAAAATGATTGCATTATGTTAAAAATATATTCTCTTAGTCGATATTATTCGATTAATCAACAATTCTCTATCAAGTTGGACAATAATTTTTCTAAGAAATTTAATTTCTTGATATTGAAAGTTCTTGAAATCGACGATCAAATTTAATTTGTGAGATTATTATTATTTCAGTTTGATTGCGTTAGAAGTCCGAAAGTAATCGACACGCAGCCATATACTTGAAGTAAATGTATTTAACTGACATCTAACTTTGACCGTAGTTGATACTTCTTCTTACTTAGTTAATTAATTCTTTAAATTGTGCCACTTTCGAAGTAAGAGATATACGTGCGCTTCTTTGGCTCCAATACGATCGATCGCATCACTGACATTTCGTAGATACTCATATGAAATAATTATCGTCGCCATCATCATTACCTTTAGGAAAACTCAATATTAGATATTTCTTAGATGATCAGATAATCATGCACGTTTATATATCCGATGTAATCGATGTATCCAAGGTAATTGAGCGTACCGAAACGGCAAAATAAGATCGACCTCATTGTTTCGCAATGTCCATATTTCTCTCTTTTCGCCTCAACTCGGTCCTTTTTTTCTCCTGTACCCATTTCCGATGTCCCTCTCTCATCCCTGTACCTGATATCGTCAGGAGACTCGGGCGAGTTGGGACACTAAGTATGCATAGCCCGGTTTCCGGGTGCCGAGTACGCGCTTGGACTTCACCTCTGTCCCACAGGGTCGGTCCGTAACTAGTTGGCACGACGCCATGCATAGAGGTACACGCTAATAAGTATACCAGCTTTCGGCAACGGGTATCGTTACTTCCGCTAATATTCTAGTGGCTGACAAATGCTCCGATATCCGCAACCGTCAATATTCACTCGTGTTCCTCTCTCAACTCGCGGCCTTCTTTTTATCGCGCTACCAGAATTGTTGATCCAACTCAGTTTTTAAATGATTGAAGCATAATTGACGATTGTGTAATAAGGATTTTATTAACTTTATTTGGATATACTAATTTTTCCTTGAGTTTAATATCATTATTACGATTTCGGTTTCTATGAAAAAAATACATGAGAAAATATAGAAATAAAACGATCACGAAGAGTGGCGAAAAAAGTTGTACCGTTTTTTGCGTATATATGTATATAAACATAAATATATTTACATATTTGTATATATAAATATAAATACATTCAGTATCGATTCTATATCGGGAGTTTTTTCGCTATATAAATGCATCATCGTGAAAATCGCTTATAGATTATACGTGGTAGAACTTCAGGAGGAAAAATATCATCGAGCGATGATACGAAAACGAATATGAAAGATAAGGTTGGATTACAAGCGGCGATCTATCGCGAGTTGAGTTTTCTGGATTAATCCTTTTGCACTTGTAGATCCAACCGAGTTAACCGCTCGAGCACTCGCAACATTCTCTCTCTTTTTCTCTCTTTGACGTGGGACTTGATTGGCTTCGCCGCAGTTTTCACGGAGAAAATGGCGAATCGGTTGTCAACCCACTGCAAATACACGTGGATTCGCGACGGATTAAGAATCGGGGTCGCAAAGGCCATTGCGATACGACCGGTCATCTTTTTCTCACCGTCTCTCTCCCTTTCATTTTTTGGTCCAATGTTGTATTTTTGGCGAGAGGACCAATTTCATGCGCGTCACACTGTGAATGACGCTGCTTTAATAACTTCGAATTGTGGTCGCGTTGAATCAATAACTGGCCATACAAGAGCACGCTTTGCTCCGCGAGGTCTGTGGATCTCACTTTGAATGCACATGTTTTCTAGAAGGATTAACAGAAAATGGAGCAATAAATTTACTAAGATATGTTAACAATCACAGATTGTTAGATAAGATAATTAGCCTCTCCGTTTCAGGGGCTTTGCACAAAAGAATAGATCAAAGGAGTAGAAAATAGGAGATTGATTATGTATCTTGAAATGAGGTGGAAACTACAAAAGTGAGTAAGATATTCATTAGATATTCATCAATGAAATTATAAATATTCTAGTAAATTCGTTTACTTTTTATTTTCTCATTTCAAGATACATTGACCCTCTGTTCTCTATTCTTAGTTCCCTTTTCTTTATTCCTTTGATTGAACAAAGCCCTTTAAGGTTGTAAAGATAAAATAGAATTTGTTACACTTATATCGTTAATAAGTATTTTTTCATTTTGATGACTTTGTATTCAAATATAGTTCGGATAAAAAAGTTAATAGAGAAAACGCGTATGATTCGATATACTAAACAAATACAACTCAAACTAACGCAAGGTGGATCGATTGCTTACTATATCAAGACATTTATGCTATCGCTGTCTGCGTTCATTCCAGAGAGATGTTGTGACTGCTAAAATTAAATTCATGTTCCTTGTCTTATTATTTTGAAATTGTCTGACGCTATATACTATACACAATTATTGAAAATTTTATCAAGCTAGTTTTTCATTATTTTCATTTCTACGCAATTATTATTTCCACATCTCAATAAATTATTTATAATTAATTATTAAACGTTCCAATCGCATGCAAAAAGTGAAAAGCGTGCAATTTTATGACATTTTACGTACATTGTTTACACGCGTGGCACAAAGCAAGTTGGCAGATAAAACAACGCGTTCGCTATTTATTTGTAATTTCAATTAATGGGTTGAGACCACATTATTTGGAAGCCTTTGGGTCCTTTGAAGTATTATTACTTCAATACATGATATATATTATTATGTAACAGAAACACATTGTAACGATCATTTAATTAATTCACGGCGAACGCGCGGTTTTGTTAAAATACAACATTGCGCATAGCACGTATGCAATTTATGCTTAAAAATATATCGTGGACTTTATGAGTCAATGGGCGCATGCGTCAACATCCTTTGTGAAAATTCAATCAGCTTAATTCCGCTATGCTTACCGTGAATTAACGTTACATAACGCACGACTGTATTTTAGAATCGCGAAACGCACTTGTGGTTACTGTACACGACGATTCATTAATAAACTCACTCCGAGTTTTCCATCATAAATACAGAATTCTCAACAAATATTGCATTTTTTTTTAATTAAATTGAATTGTTTTGCGAAAAAGTGCACAACGATTGAATACTGACAATCTGCGCCTAGTACATCACTATTCAATAATTCCTGAGCAAAAACGCAGGTGTTCATGTTCAATTATAATAGTACAGATATATCGGCTAGAAAAGACAGAAATATTCATACCGTGTATAATTAATTCTGAACTCTAATTAGACTACGTGACTAAAAATTTACAATGACAATTGTCAACTTTATATTTTATAATATTGGACTTAATTTATTCGCGCACAGGAATTAATTATGAACTATGTTTAGAATTTGACATTTTATATTATTGACAAACGCTATTTATGTACTGTATCATTTATTTTACTTTTTAAGGACAATGATCTTTAGTTTATATTTATGTTTCGAAAATTTTATTTTCAGCTTTTGTTTAAGAAATATTGTCTAAAAACAAAGTAGAACGTTGATATCGGTGACCTTCCTTTGTTATAAATATATATATAATATTATTAATTATACTGTGAACTGAAATGAATATATTATAATATCTTCAAATTGAATCGAAAAAGTCGAATCTTAAATATCTTCTCTCCGTCGCGCGACGTCCAGGATGATTCTCAGGAGGGTTCGCAGACGACTGCACACACTCCTATTTTTCATTTTGAGATACTCTAAAGAGGGGTTGACGCTGCGCGTCGGGGTGGATCAAAGGAATCGGCGTACTTAATTGCTATTTACTCCGAGCAATCTCTCTTCCACCCCGCGAGCAAGTCAGTTGCTGTGTTTGTTGTACTCTACAATATCTACTTTCGGAAACGATCGCTTCTCTTAACGATCGTTTCCGTCGTAGAAAGAATTCCAGAAGATCCATCCTCTCTCCTTCCGGCTTACCGTAAAGGGGGTTGTCGTCCACGGGACGAGTTCGCCCCAGAGACTCGTTACAAGGGACCGTGACTCTCTCTTTCCCTTGCCAAGAAATTTTCATATCCAAATAGTACTCGACATCGAGCGGATGTTTCAGCCAAATGCACGCGAAGGAGGCCCACTTGAGCGCGCGCGAGCAAACGTTTGAGGAAAATAAAATAACGTCTCGGAATCGAATGTGTTATTCGCCGCTGGAAGGTAAACGACCCCCTATGTTCGCGCTCGCTCGCTCGCTCTCATCGTGAAAATTCTCGCTATTTTTCCAACGTGAATTTGAACTCCCGCGGCGGAGTAGGTTCTTTCTTTTTCTACTTGCGCCACCCGCGTGCCAAAGAATACATCCTGTAAGTAGAATACTTGTATTAGCCGTGTCTAAGTGACTTGAATGAGTCCCCCCCGCTCGCCGGTAATGTACTTGGATGTTAATTAACCCCTGAGGGGCTGCGTAGAATATAAGGAACAGGGAACAGAGAATATAGTTTAAAAAAATGTCGGTGTGTATCTAACATCATGCGGTGTCTATATAATTCTCACCGTGTTGGTGTTAATATTAAGTGTATTAACACCAACATGATATGAATTTATAATCCCTGATGTTTTTATCAACATCATCATGATATGAATTTAAAACCCATGGTGTTACATCCACATTATGCTGGCGTTAATATTAACATCAATACGATGAGAATTATATAAACAGGATGTTAAATTTACACCGATATTTGGAGTGTAGAGAACAGAGAATAAAGAGGGAACAACCGAATATAAACATAAAAAACGAAATGCGTTAACATCAAATAGAGGAACAAAAGAACGCTGGGGAACATGACGTTATAGTTCATATGTTGATATTGAACTGTTCTCTATGCCCTGTTCCTGTTTTCTATTCTCTGTCCTGTGTTCCCTATTCCTTTTATTCTCGCAGTCCCTAACTGCGAGAATAAAAATAAGCGCGAGAGAAATTGGGTCTCTTGTAACAATTTCGTCGAGATTTTGCAATCCATCCTTACGTCCTTGCTGCCAATTTCGCTCGAACGCGCGATCTGACGTCCATTTACACGAAGTGTTCTCTATATTTGTCCGGAAAATATCGCAGGAGATAGCAAAATGCTCTGTACAAGAAATGCAGCTGGATCGAAGGAGCGCGCGGATGCGAAGACTTGGAAGTTTATAATAACGCGCGAGAGACAAAGCCAGCTGAACTCGATTTTCCGGCTGTCGTTAAACTAACGGGTGTTTCAGACTGCAGTTTTCTCGCTACCGCTCACCTTTCCTCTATAGACGCATTCTGGAACAACGTGAAAATGGAATATTATCTGTATAAACAATTTCAAGAAAAAAAAGAAACTTTATCTTATCGCTTCAGCTTGTCGCGGATATTCGCGAAGTTCAGAGCGTTTAAACGGAAATAATAAAGTAACCATGTTTGGTCCTCGAAGCAAAATTAAAATCGCAGGACAATATATTGCGAATTTAATTCGCCGGAACCACTTAAAAAAGAAACATCTCGGCTGTAACACAAAAGTGCATGCTCGAGTGTTCACGGTTTGAAAAAAAGTGTTCGGGACCATCCCATAATGCGAGATTAAATTACTAAGCTCCTCTATAAATCTGTAAAGGAGCTACGATTATTGCTAACGAGGGAGTGCGTTGTCTTTGCGCGTATATCCTGCATCCTGCAGACTCGGTCGTTTCTGGATCTCACAAAAAGCTCGGCTCGCGGCTCTTTTTCAGGATTAGCGTCTGAGGGTCGAGCGGACGCAGAATGAGAAGGAAAGGAAACGGCAAGGAAAAGGGGCGAATGTCGCGGGGTGAAAATGGAAAGGACGAAAGACGGTGAAGATGGTGGTGGAAAGAGCTGGAGGAAAAATGGAGAGGGACACAAGTCTTTACAGCGAACGTATAACTCATGCCTCTTATTGAAACTTCCGCCAGAGAATGGATTAAGACGGCTCGCACGGAATTTGTCGAAATTTCCGGAGCGCGTAATTTATTCTCTTGTACGTATCTACTGTATCTTTCTACTTCGAATGATCAATGCAGATATTTTGTGGATATATTCTTCCTCCGCCCCGCAAAGAATTGTCTTGTGTCATGTATGCTGATCTTTTTGACGTGTATATAATTTATATAATTTTTGATGTTGCTACCTTAATGTGTAATAGGTATAAAATATAAGATTATTTGTGAACACAAATACAGTTTAATATTTATGAATTAAACTGAAAAGTATATTTGACAGTAGAAGACATTTCATCTCAGTTTTCAACAATCACAGTTCATCGAATAATTTATACACATTAATTTTGAATAAAAGCTCATTGCTTGATGGATAATTGGAACAATAGTAATATATATAATAGTTGACAGTAATATTAGACATATCAAGATTATCAAGTGTGTTTATATCGAGACAGCGTTCTTAAATTTCTTAATTGTAGATATAATAATAAAAATCGTGTAAAAATACAATTTTCATTGTATATTATACAGTAAGTATAAAAAGTATTTTTGCACAGAGGAGATACCTTTTAAAAAAACCTTACTTTAAAAAAATAAACATTGATTAGAAATTTATTAATAGATAATAAAATAGATAGTATATTTCTCAAAATTGTTTTACCTAAAAAAAATGTGTAATAATTAAAATATATTATTGTAATAAATAAAAATTGTATTATTTAGTAAATCGAGAAATGTAGCTTTTAAGATCATGAACATGAATATTTTGAAACGCTTTTGTTTATTAGGACAGAACGTACTTATTGTTAATAAATTGCTAATTAATGTTTATTTTCTACAAGTAAGCTACATTCTTATAAAAAAGAAAGCCTTTAGAATATTTTTTGCATTCACGGTATATAATTCCATTAAAAGTGTGATTACTAAGTCGTAAAACCGACACTTGGCTTATACTTCTATCGCACTCCCAAATCGATCTGTCTTCCATCTTTGTTTACTTCTTTCGCCACGTACAAAACCAGAACAGATAAAAGATGAAACCATTGAGTTCGGCGCGGGTAAGGTATAGAACTGAAGCGAAGAAAGGATAAAGGATAACGATTCGGGCACAGAGTACTTCGGTGAAAATACGAAATTGCGTGATGCTGTCGCCACGTGAACGAAATACTCGTTCCCCTTTGCCACGTGACACTCATACCTCGGCTTCGACAGCCAGTCTCGAAGAACTACGAACGAGTATTTCTGGGGAGCCAACTTTCGGCTCGCCAGTCGCCACCAGCAGCGGACAATTCCGCTCGATTACGACCCGGTGCTCGCGTGTCCACAAACCACAAAAGAGCGCGTTCGTGAGGGACCGTTTGCGTGAAAGTGAGTTTTGTTGTCTCTCTGTGGATGCGACATATATTCCTGTGAACGGAAGTCGTAAACAGAAATTTTGTTAAAGCAGGAATAAGAGAACGATGCGCTAGCTTCTTCGTATTGAAACAAATGGGTCCTTTCCTTGTAACGTCTCTTCATTTCTATTTTTTTCCTCCGTCGTGATAACCACGGTGGTAACATAACATTGATGTTATGTTACTTTTAATGTCGATTGGGATTCAGTAATAATTAAAAGTAACATAACATTGATGTTATGTTATTTTTAATGTCGACTGTTTCTAAAGTAATTTCTGTCGCAATAAAGGAACGCGTACAATGCGGACTTGCAAGGCAGTCTTAAACTGAAACTAAGATAATAATATCACAAATTCAATTGTCGAGCAATTTAATGATACTGATGCTAATAAGCATTTTAAAATACTGTAAATAATTGATTGGGAAAAGTATCACTTCAGCCAAAGTTCAAACTTGGATCTTCATATAGTTATCAATTTGACCACTGAGGCATGTGATGATTTTTGTCGCAAACTAGTTTTATGTTAATGAAACGTTTACTAAGGACAGGTAAAATTAATAACAATAAATGTCAAATTCTCGATTGATATCTATATAAACAGCTGAGGTAGAAAAATGCTTTACTTGTCCAATCGACACAAACTAAAAGTAATAACAATTAATTTCACACTCGACAGTATAAATGTAGTATAACTCATGGTGTTACGTAACAGTTACAATGTTACATCAATGTTACTTTTGATTAATGTCGACTGGTATTCGGTCCATTTCTAAAATAATTTCTGTTGAAATACGATACACTCTACGCGTACTCGCGGTTAAGCAACTTATTGATTAGTTGCTTAGTCCCAGTTCTCACGCGCGTTTATACGCGGCTTCGCTTTATTCCCGTTCGTTTGCACAGAGAACACGTCCGTAATAATTGGTCTAATCTAATCTCAGTTCCCTGTACGGCGCAAACAAACTGCGGGAACACCGCGTCCGGTCATTCGGAAGTATCCCGTCGTAATTGCGGTGGAAGGTGATATTATAGAGTACCTAGTGGATCGGGCGATATTTCACGGTGATATTACACGCTGTATCCGCAACAATACCGAAACTTACTATGCGAATACGCGCCGCCGCGCTGGTTCGGTGTCGTTATAAATCGTAGGGAGAGGCGTAGTCGGGCTCTGGAACCGGAGTGCCGGAATTAAATTTCGCACGGGCAACGCGTTTCCGCCGCGAGTAGCACAGAGAAAGAGAAAGAGAGGAGAGAGAGGGAGAGGGAGAGAGAGAGGTAAAAGAAATAAGCACGCGAATAGAATAAGAAAAATGGCGACGCGCAGAGACAAGTGGCGGGAAACGATGGCTCTCGCTTCCTAGTATAAATATTTCAAGCGCATTGTAAATTAATGCTATGCAAGCGTGATTACGCAATATAGCAAGCAAAGTGAAAGAGAAGGAAGAGAAGGATGGAACAATTCTAAAATAAAATTGGTCTCGCTATTGCATGGTTTCATGTGTTGCGTGTAAAATTGAGACGAGCGAACATTAATTTGTACGAAATCGAGTAAGTACCGGTAATAAATACTCAATAAAGAGTAACACGTATTATTGATCGTACTCGTTTGTTTACGGCAAAAATCTAAATTTTTTTCGTTAAATAATAACATATGTAATCGAATATCGATATTGAAAATTACAAACGCAATAATTAAAGAAGGCGACCGTAATAAACAAGCTAACAAGTGGAACAAATATTATTGTGCTATGAATAAACACGAAAGATGACAAGCTGGCTGCGCGTTTTGTTCATCGCGAGGATTAAAGCGTAGGAAAGCTCTCGTGTAAATATCTTGCTAACGTTTGAATTAAATTTTGCAGAGAGCAGCACGATCCCGCTCGTGGCAAAACCGGATGAAGAGGATAAAGGAGAAAAATGTTAACAGGCACGCAAGAAATATAAAGTAATCTTTCCGGCGTGCACTCGTGTTCCTGCAGGAGCACGCGAAGGTTCCGGAGCGGAATTGTTGCTCGCCACATTGCCGGACGACCATCGTTACAATGTGCATTGCATAAATAATGCACTTGATGTAAAATGCGATGAACAGTAACTGTGCTATCTTGACTGGACAGGTAACAGTCTGTTATCACTAGCGAAGGAAACTAAAATTTGCTAATCCATCTTGCATCCATCCGATGGATGCAATTTATTACAAGAAATTTCATTCTTTGCGTTTATATAGTAAAAAAGAAAATGTTAATTTTAACATTTTTTACATGTCCCAGGACATCCACTCTAAATTTTTAGTTAAAGTAACTCATTCGTCTTGTGTTATTTGTTAACGAATTAGTAATGTTAAATAATTGACACAATATTTTACATTGATATTTGTTATTTTGACTTTAAGGGTGATTTAAAACTAACATATAAAATAAGTAGAGTACATAGAAGAGTAGTTGCAGCAACTCGTAAGAAAATGTTAATAAAATATTTTTGTTCGTATAATGTGAATGAAAAAATTCTTAGATGTTAAATTGATTTTGAGATATATAGATTAATTGAAACAATTGTGTTAAAAACACTCAAAATAATATTCCATTTTTAATTGACGTACGCAATTGTTAAGTTAGAAAGGTGACATGAATCTAACACATCAAAATGTTACAAAAATAATAACATATCAGTTGTATGTTTATTTTACATTGAAGTAATAATCAAAATGTGGTAACACAAGAAAAATTCTACATATGGACGCACGATTTTTTACTGTGTAAGAGAATTATATATTAATTTTATTTGGATGTAAATTCCACTCGTATATAATTCCTTTCTCATCGACTCAAGGTACCCGATGAATTAGGGCCTGAGAGTTTCGAGAATCGATTTCGAAGGTACGATAAATTATTCCCTTTTGTCTTAGAATCCAATCTTAATTAAAAACGAATTGCCTTTTTTTTTTTCTTTTGGAGACGCGACTTTCATTCGGGAGACGCGCCGCATTTCTAACATTGGTTACTACCGGGAGAAGCAATAATACCGGAGAATGCAGTGGTTCCCTCGTTTATCACGCGTATAATTGCGCTCACTTTACGCCCGCTATACGAATACCGGAATATACGCGTCGGCTCAATGTCGTTATAAATCGTGCCCGTGCTCGGCATCGCGGGGGTGCAGGGATCAAGATGGGTGCCCGGAATTAAATTTCGCAAGGAGCAACGTGTTTCCACTGCAACGCGGGCTGGAGCGAAGAAGACGAAAACGCTGTCGCGCCCGGGAAGGGAACGGAAAACAACGTTCCTGGCACGCGTAACAGAAACGGTATTCTATAAGATAAATTTTCATGGGCATGGCGGAATAATTGCAGGTGCGAGGGAGAAATAGTTCATCGCTTCAAAATCGACCTGAGAGAAATACTGTAAGGTAAGCCTCGACCATAAAGAAAAATTAATGTTCAACGGAACATGTTAATGCATGCTAAAGTGGGAGAATAAGAATGATCGAATTCTTTCTTGTACAAGAAAAAAAATATAAACGTAGTTAATTTTTTATTCTTTTTACATGATTTTTTATTACTTAAAAATATATTTTTTGTTGTAGATATTTAAAGATATATATGGTAAAATATATATTTATTATCTTTTATATTATTGAGATGGAAGAAGGTACACAGTAAAAAATAAAATGTTAATTTTAACATTTTTTACATGTCCCAGGACATCCACTCTAAATTTTAAGTTAAAGTAATTCATTCGTCTTGTGTTATTTGTTAACGAATTAGTAATGTTAAATTGACACAATATTTTACATTTATATTTGTTATTTTGACTTTAAGGGTGATTTAAAACTAACATATAAAATAAGTAGAGTACATAGAAGAGTAGTTGCAGCAATTCGTAAGAAAATGTTAATAAAAGATTTTTGTTCGTATAATGTGAATGAAAAAATTCTTAGATGTTAAATTGATTTTGAGATATATAGATTAATTGAAACAATTGTGTTAAAAACACTCAAAATAATATTCCATTTTTAATTGACATACGCAATTGTTAAATTGGAAAGGTGACATAAATCTAACCCATTAAAATATTACAAAAATAATAACATATCAGTTGTATGTTAATTTTACATTGAAGTAATAATCAAAATGTGGTAACACAAGAAAAATTCTAAACATGGACGCACGATTTTTTACTGTGTAAGACAATGCTTTTCATTCACTAACGTTATTTTGAATATTTTCTCCATAGATGTAAAAATAAATACGTTGAAAATATTAACGTAAAATCAATAAATATTAATGTAGTAACAATAAATTATCAATTTTATAAATTATTTCCGAGAGCTTCCGTCGCATCCAGGCATGCATTGTTATAAATCGCGGCAACACGCAGTAAAGGGAATGGTAATGGAATTAAATTTCGTACGCAAGCTAAGCGTGCCATTGCGCTCGAATGTAGGCAGTGCGAAGAAAACAACAGGATGGGAAGACGGTGGTGGTAGTGATGGTGGTGGTGCGAAAGACGGAGGGTTGGAAAACAATGTTGCTGCGGCATGTCGGTGTGCTGCAGCAGCCTTTCGCAGACGTCTCGTGTGCGAGCCGCCTGTCCCATCAGTTATCGTCAAAACGCCCTGAAAATGCCTCAAGCCACGCGGGCTGTAATAATTGAAGAGACTCGCGCGGACGGGGTGGAGGGAGGGAAGACGAGGCGAAATTGAGGCGAGGTAAATTGAGAGCCGCCCTTGGATTAAGGGATGAGGACGACGACGCTGGGCTGCCACATGCGTCCGCGACGATACAGCTATACTCTTGGTAAATTATTGCGAACGGATACCTGCAATATTGCTGCGGTGCTCGGCGCGTCGCTTGACGTTCGAAATTGTATGAAAAATATATAAATAACTCCGTTGGATCTCCGTTCTTTTACCTTAATTGTCAAACGCACTATTCAATCCTCGGTCTTTGTGTTACAATATTACGTAAAAAGATTATGTACATGGAAAGAGCGATTTTGCTGAAGTGTCTAAAAATTTAGTTAGATATAATTATATATAATTATAATTATATAATTGTAAATGATTATGTAGAAAACTCAAACGTGATTAGCAATTATGCAAAAAATTTTGATATTTTAGCAACTTGAGCGTTCTGCATAATTATTTTTATAGTTTAACAAAATTATTTTTATTTATACGAGGTTTTTTTGAACCGATTTTGAAAAATGCAGCGATTTTAATTTTGAGTATAATTTAATTTCTACATTTAAAATTTAAACGTTTTCTATTGAATTAGGTAGTATAATGTCAGGTTTGTCAATAAAAGGTAGTAGGTAATATGAGATCAAAGTAAGTTATCAAGTTTCCACATAAATTATCGCGATGAAGCATACCTATTATCGTCAATGCTCAACATATATCTTCCGACGAAGCGGCTAATGAAGCATAAAACAAATTAATTATCGTCGCATGATGAGTTGACGCCATCATTACGACAGCCACTCTTTCAGATAATAATTATAATCTTAATTGCACAATCTGTTAGCCGATTATGACAAACGCAATGATGTAACAATCGGATTGGATAAACGAAATGTTAATTATTGTGGCGGTGGTAATTAGTAGATGATAATAAGATAAAATAGTTAGTATTGATAGATTCAATTAATATTATTGTTTAATCACCATTAGACAGATTTAAAAACGGAGATGAGCAATTAGCGACCCGATATAATTCATTGTAATTTCGAATTTGATTATTTCGCGATAAGAACTATCTCGCACATTTTGAAGCATTAAATCTGTTGGGGTTACTTGCACTTTTTGTATTCAGAATCTACGCTTTTTCACTTTTCAACGCCTAAATATATATATTTATGTTCTAAGTGCAAAATTTTTGGGAATTTTTTGGAACAAATCTACATAGAAAGCACGGCTTTGATGAAATATCTAAAAATTTAGCTAGATCTGAAAATAATTTTGTTTGAACCATTAAAATAATGTAAAATTAAAAATATCTCATATTTTTAATGACCAAAAATGTTTCTTTTTTTGAATTTGATTATCTATCTTCAATTTTGGACTCAGTAAAAATTAGAAAAAAATCGTAAAGCTTCGATCAATTATTTAAAGTTCAGTTATCTCAATTGCTAAAATATTAAAACTTTCTGACAAAATCTAAGTCTAACAAAATTATTTTCAGCTCTTGCTAAATTTTTAGATACTTCAGCGAAACCGTTCTTTCCATGTATTGTAATACGAAAATAAAAGGTAAGTGTAACTTTATCAACGGAATTTTACTTTAAACTAGTGATAAAACGCATTCTTGGCAAGGGAGACAAATTGAAATGCGCTATAAGCACACGGTATTCTATTACACTAATAACCATCAGAATTAATTGTCATCATAATCGGACGATACGTAATGGTGCAACTATTATATCGCCAGTCATTAGTTAGCGGCGTGAGAGATCGAAATAACAAATTGTTGCCGATGAAATTTCAACGTTTCATTATCTTAAGTGCTTCGCACCGATGGATGTATCGAGCCGCGTTCCTGGCATTAACGCCAACTATAATTTTTCGTTGTACTCACGTACGCGACGCGTCCAGCCGTGAGTGGCCGTTCTTTCGCTGCGGATAAATCAATTAAACGGGGCCGCTACGTCGAAATGGCAATTACACTTTATTACGAGCGATCGGTACCGTCCGTGTGGTGTACGATACCCGCGTTCGTGAAATTCGCACATTAAATTCTGCTGCCCTGTAAATGACCGGGTATTTTTCGCGCTGAAAATACAATATTCATAACGGTACGCTCGCATGCATATACAGATTTGAGTAGCGGCACGATATTAACGATTTTCTTATTTGTACGAGACTTCGAAACCGTTCATTGAAACCACACGATAAGAAAGATTTTGCTGAAGTATCTACAAATTTTGTTGGACACGGATCTGAAAATAATTTTGTTAGGCTATCAAAATAATAATTATGTAGAAAAATCAAGCAACGCTGTAAACAATTTTGACATTCTAGCAATCAGATTGAACGTCTTACGTAAAATTATTTCGACATATATATAGAAAGAACGATTTTACTGAAGTATCTAAAAATTTAGATAGAGAGAGGTTTGAAAATATTGGACTATATCAAAATAATTATGTAGGATACTCGAGTATTATGAACATTGCGGTAAAAAATTTTAATATTCTATTAACTTTTTCCTTTAACAAAATTGCGTCCAATAAGTAGTTTTTGCAGGAAAGCAGGTTGAAGTCAACAAATATAAGCACAAAAATTATTTATCGAACGCAATTTCGTTAAAGAAAAAAGTTGTTTGTTTTTGCATAAAGTATCACGTCTTGTACTTCGGATGCGGGAATTTTGAATTACTTTGTATATATATATATATATATATATATATTGACGCAATCTTATTAATTTATTAAATATTTTTAATGGCACCAAGAATTAAGGGTGGTATTTATAGTCCATTTCTCTTCAAGGCCGTCTTAAGTAATGTCTTAAGATGCTAATACAGCTGTCTGATTATTCTTAATATCTTAAGACTGTACTTAAAACAGACTTAAATATAAGAATCGACTATGAATATTGACTTATGAATTTCTATTAAAGAAGATTCTAGTCAAGAACAAATAAAAGGCGAGTATTACGCGTTTTATCTACGTGCTTGCACTTGAGTGTTCTCCGGAGTTCTTTAATATTTAATACGCCCGTGGTATAGTATCGATGCCATTCGAACGAACGTCTCTGCTTGGTTGGTTGGAAACCGGTAAGCAGGCTTAAAAATCATTACTATCTCTCTAAAGGATTCTACGAATGGCAGTTTGTCGAATCGCACGCGTCTCGGGAGAATCGGAATAGCGAGTGTACGGGAGGGGGTGGGTTTGCCGAGAACTGGGGAGGATGAGAGTGAAGGAGCCATTTCACGGAATGAAGATGTATGCGAAGAATCAGGAAGTCGCTGCTTGCCTTCCTGCAGCAGAGAAGCTAAAGCACTTTCGTCTCCGTGGCGAGCAATGCGGGGAACATTAGACACCCGACGGACGAACCGAAGCGGCGTCAATGACGACGAAATTGCAGGTGGATTTATTTATTTCGTCTGTGTTGCGTTTCGTTCCTCCTTTTTTTCTCTCCTTCTCGGTGGGGAATTGCAGGAAAATCGTGCGACGAGGTAGTATGTATTAAAATGCAAACAGTGCCCCGTTCATATCTATATTTGAAAGAGTATCCATCGACTTTATAGAGATTGTGATTGGAGATGACAAATGTACCTTTACGAAGTGACGATACGATTTTCCAATTGTATTGAACAAAAGAGTGGAGAGATAATAATTATTAATTTTTGTGTATAAAACGAGTCAATGAGAATTACTTCGAGATTCACGATACAACGTATATATTTTGTGAGTTATATGTCCCTCAATCATAAATTTTTAAGATTCAGTTCCATCTCTTTCCATACTGCGACATTATTTTTTTAATTATTGGTATAATTTGATTTATCAACGACATTCACAACTTTTCAATTGTATTAATCAATAGAGAGGAGAGATTGAAAAAAATTATTAACCTTTGTATAAAATAAGTTCGATCAATAGTTACTTATTAGGGAAATTCACGACACAATATATGTATAAATTCTGTGAGTTGCACGTTCCTCAATAATAAATTTTTAAGAAAATTTATTTCTCTCTTTCTACCATGACATTATTTTCTAAACTATTGGTATTCACGATTTGATTTATTCCCACGTCTTTGAATAAATTTATCGAATAACGAATTTCCGATAATAATAAATTTATCGATCGATAAGTTTGTATTTCAGTCTTTTCGATTACGTCCGAAAGAACTGAAAAGAATTTATTTGACATAATGATCGATCTGGCGACATAGTCGATTTCCTCTTTTCGATTTTGACATGATTATCGCAAAACGTTTACCATGCGGAATTCGCGAGAATCGTTTAGCACCGACGCGGCCGGCGTTCCGGCAAAAACTGCACTACGTTGACCCAGATGCGCGTTCGGCGAACAGGGCTTCATTTTAAAGGCCGTAAAAAGCGCCCTTTTTGCGATCCGGTCGATCCCACCGTGTCCGCGGCGCGCGGAAAAACGCGCGGTATTGCGCGCGTTCGACTTTGATCGTTTGACACCATCGCCGGGACGACCCGGACGAGTGCATCGGTCGTTCATCATCGGCGAAAGTTTGATAAAACTTCATCGTCGAGCAACTCCGAGAGTCGGAGAGCGTAATGAAGTGAAGCCGACGAGGTAGATAATGATTAATTTAATTATCTCTCTCATCCTCTCTTTTTTTCTCTTTTCGACGCGGATTATGGTTCCCCAGCGAAGCCTTCGCAAAAATTCCCCGATTGCCGCCGGTGACTCTACAGTATCCAGTCGGATTACTTTCTGCCATTGATATCGAGAGCCATGAGCCGAGAATTATGTGGCGGTGGGATTAAGATCTAATTTGAATAACTGCGCGTCTGGTAACTTTTATGAAGGCCCTATCGGCCCGACAGGAAGCAATTACGTATATTGGAATTGAGTGTGTATTAATTGAAGAAGTTCTACTCGGCACGGGCGAATTGGTTTGCAATTTCGCGACAGGGAAAAACGCAAGTCTCGCTAAGAATATCGCGCGGGGGAAATTGTCCGCTATAAATTTTCCATTATTAAACCGATAGATCAATACGGTGGGAAATTAAATGTACCGATAAGAAATTAAGAAGATGCAAGTCTTCGCTACATTTTAGAAAACATTCGTAGCAAAAAGAAAAGATATGACATTAATATAATAAACATTCCTCTATATGGATCCAACAAATTATTACTCCTCGCATAACTAAAGAAATTATAAATTTAAGATGCAATTTTACTTTTTTAAAGAATTTTTGTGTAATTGGGTATTTTGCTTATTTTCTACAACAACGGTATAATTCAGAAAACAAAGTTTTTCAGGAAATGAGTTTGAATGTTTTGAATTATTAAAATTTTATATTATAATTTTGAAATGCAATTTTAATGTAAATTTGTATTGCTTGCAAAACAGAACGGAAATATAAAGGAAAAAACATATTTTAATGTATACATATTTATGTTTCTTTACAATCAATTATTACATCAAAATTGTATTTTAAAATTGTATTACAAAATTTTAATGATTCATAACATTTAAACTTATTTTCTAGAAAACTTCATTTTTTGAGTTGTTCTAGCAAATGAGCGATATATTAAAATAGATTGTGAGATGAGGAATGTAAAGGATGTCTCGAGTATGTCGAGCAAACCCTTATTCAGTATCCTCTTCTTAAGTAAGCCTCGGAGACAAGAACCAAGAGCGATGGAAATGTGTTTTCGGTGGCGTGACACGAGTCGGAAGAGCAGGGATTAGAGGGCTGGATTTCTGGGTAGGAAGAGGCCTAAGCCAGTAAAATTAATTTAATTTCCTTGTCATTTTCGTTTCACTCTTTACATTATTAAGAGGAAAGAAAAGGTGAGTTCAACAGTAATTGAGGGAGATAGTACTGCAGAAAAACGAGGTTTTCATTGTTTTTTACACTCTCTCTTTTAATGTACCTTAATTTTATTACCACTGTCAAGAGACGTGACGCTCTCGCGTTTTATGTCTCGCGAGACTAAAGAGCACAATTGTAGAGAAATATTAAATTGTAGTAAAACTGTGGTAAAATCCAAATGCAAGTGAATTTTTTTAGCGTTATTGTTAATGTTTGGTAAAAGAATAAAAAGTTTATTACGAGGCACCTGTTCAAAATATTAAATTTTGTAAAATACGTAAAATCACATCTTTATTCGTTTATTTTAACTCTATGTCCTTTAAATTTATTACATTTTTATTTGTTAAACGTTTGTCCATGTTATAAAATAGTATATATCTTTTTACGATGATTCAATGTACTGTGATGTATAGTAAATTCATTTTGCTGACGAAACATTTTGAAAAAATTTACTGAATTTATGAACAGGATTATGGACGAAGAGAAGTTAATTTAAGTTGCAATTTTATTCAAGCGAATATAGCATATTTTGCGAATTTAAATGTGTTGGGTGTTTGTGTGACTGAGAGAAAGCAAATGATGAATTGCCTGGAATTGTTTTATAAAGTATTTTTATGCGACTAACACCTTGGTTCTTCCCCCAGACGACATTTTTTTCTTTTCCGGTCACGGACTGTTTCTTTCAGTGTAATATTTCTTTTATCTATGAATAAAGAACGACTTCATAGCGGGAGATAAATCTTCCAAACATGTATAATATAGACTTGTATAAGATAGATGCAAATTATGAAAATTTTTCTCATTTTGGAACAGCAAAGAATAAGTAATTTTTACATATTCTTTTTAGGAACGCAAAGATGCTTTTATAGGTATAATTTATTATGATAAATGTGTGAATAACATTTCCAAAGTTTTTGATTAATACTGAATTAATGCTGTTCAAAATATAATGATATAAATGACGCAACGTGCGATAATATTTTTTAATGATGTCTGTGTAGCATCAATTTAGAAAATTTTACTTTAAAACATTTATTAGTTTTTTTGATAAAATATTTCAATGTGTAAATAAATTTTACATGTATGTAACAAACTATTTTGTACAGACATACTTTATGCTGGAAGTAAATATTTTTTAAATGTTGTACTCCTTTTTTGAATTTTGAATTTCTTAATCACATCAAACGTTTTTTTCCCGCTTGATTTTCGATCCAATATTATAAAGTAATATACATATTTTAAACGAATATTGCATTTTATCATGTGATTAAAGTTTTTCTCAAATAAATCATCAAAATTCTTTTGAATTATCTTTGACTTTTAGATCTCAAAAAGTATTCTATAATATTATGTATAATGATATCTATAAAATTAATTACAGATATCGTTATACGTAATATTATAGAACATTTTTTAGGATTGAAAAATCAGAGTATTATTTCGAAAAGTATTTGTATGTTATTTAAAATATATTACTTTATAAGCAATTTAAAATCAAGATATCTCTCCTATTCTTCTTTATCTTGTTTCCAAAATTAACGACGCAATCTAATTTCCTGGCAGCTTTCATATTGGAAACAAACAATCGATAACTATACGAATCAATGCAAAATGTGAATGATAAGAAATGAAAATCGATCGTACATATAAATAATAACGCTTTATGTGATATTTCGTTCTTGACTCTTGCGAACTCTGTAGCAAAGATAATTTAATTCTTCATAGACAATTTTAGAAAATGCTTGTATACGTATTTCATATATAGTAAAATCCTATTGTTGGAATAAGATAAAAAAATTTATGTTGCACTGTAGAGGGAAATAATATATAAGTATACACCGGGAATATCCTTCAAAAAGCGTGGATTATTTTATAGTATCTTATTCTTTTTCTCCAATTTATCATTTTTTCCATTTATATCAAATATTTTAAATATATGTATTTTGATAATAAGAGCGTATGTCAAAAATGTTTATTTAAATCTCACTCTTAAATTAAAGTTATAAATGAATTTTATCTATTTACACTCCTGATATTTAATTCGCAAAAGTTTTACGTTTCATATTTTTTATCATCAAATACGACCTAAAAATTATTAATTTTTTGATTAAGAGAAATTGATTTTCAATTTGTTCATAATTCTTAGTCAAAAGGAAGCAATTTTAAAATAAACTATAAATTAAACTAGATATTTTTCCGCAGCAGCAAAGATTGTAGCACTGTCATTCGCGAAAAATACGTTTGGTTTTATTTTTTCTATAATAAACTTCTAAAATTTATAGTCATAAAACAGCTCATAAAACAGCTTTCCTCACATTTCTTATCGTTAACACTAAACAAGTATCAAGGCTAGAAGCTTTACTGCTCGCTCTACTCGCATTCGATTCCAAAACGTCGCATATCTCAGCGTTTGATTGAAATACGATGGACAGCTTTTCGATCTCTTTGTTTCCTTCTGCTACAATGGTCCGCGTGTTTCGCGATGGCTGAATTACAGCCGCTGTTTTCCACACCAACTGGATGAAACATTGGACTTTATAAATAGCAACGCTTTTACGCTTTGATGTGAAATGTCACGTTAGAACCTTTATGTGACTGTAGAGTCTTAAAAGAGAAAATTTCGCAATAGTGTGTATTCGTTTTGATAAATCTATATGTTGTGATAAATAAGTTGGTTACAAAGTAACTGTAAAAATAATTACTAAATAAGTTACTAGTTATAAAAAAATATAACCAAAAACTAAGTTATATTAAAAGGAATGGAAAAAAAGGATCGAAGTTAAAAAAGTAATTGTAACTGTAATTTCGTTACAAATAACAAACTTCCCAACCCCGGTATTAAACTGCAATACTCAGCATTCGACTATCGATGCACAATTTATATTTGAAGACTTTACAGCGAGCTACTAGTATCTCTATTTCCGAGCGGATTGAATTATATAGGACGTCCTCCTGATCTCTTTGGAGGTCGGATCCTTCACCGGTTAAATTATATATCTGCCATCGTGAATATAGACTAAGCAACGGGGAATACATCGCGCAGCGTCTGAGGTAAGCAGATAAAACTTTACAAGCGAAAGATAGAATTTAAGAGAGAGAGAAAGAGAGAAAGAAAAAGAGCTTCCTGTTCCTTCAGTTGGCAAAAATACGAAGGGGAAGTTCGCTTAAGATGGCGTTTATCATTCATTCTGCCTCCGCGCTCCTTCATTTATACGGTTCACCCACTTTTGCCAGCCTCCTCGAAGTGTCTATGATCGGATGAGCTGATTAATGGCGGGTACACGCAGGATTTTTACCGTTTCGGAGCAGCGATGGAGAAAAATTGCAAGAATACAAATGACTTGTGAGCGAAGAAGCCTGAAATCGGGGATGGCATTCATCTTTTTCGCGCTAATGCGATATCTGTAAGTCTCGATAATGATGTACAAAAATATTATTATAATATTTTTGTACATCATAGTGTAATATATTGATATATTGTTAGATATTTTAGATTAATTATATGAAATAAAATAGGTTTATATATGACTATGTTTTATTGAGTAACTTTATAGTCAAGTTGAGTTGGCGATTGATCTAAATTTTCTTTCTATATATATATAAATCCGAATCAGTAGATAATCACTGATGTCAGTGCCAAGTATACCACTGGTAATCAATGAATAAAATGTGAGATTCGTAACCTGACTAATCTTTATTATGTGATCTTACCTTGTTTTAGTGCGAATTAGTAAATTCAATGAATATGGTACTGGAAGAATTGAAATTAACGTGCAAATATCAGTATTTTAGTTATATAACGCTGAAACACTCTTCCTTTTTTAGTTGAACTTCACTGATTATACAGTGCTAAGTATGCCACTGAGTAATTAGTAACTATCCATTGATTCAGATTTAGAGAGTTTGAAAGAAATCTTTAAGATTCTATCATCGTGATAATTTTTTATTTGTATTATTTTTATAATTAAAAAAAAAACTTGCGAATTTAAACTGATGCGATTGTGCAAAAATCTAAAGATTAATTCTTTCTAGAGCGAAATAAATATCTTATGATGGACTGTAATGCATGGAATGACTGGAAAATACAGAGATCGTCATAAAATTGTATAATTTTGCTTGAGGAATTTGCGGATATGATCTTGTTACGAGCAAAGGATTCTAAGCGGGAGGAAGAAGAAAGCATAGCGGGGAGGCGGCGGCGCTCATTCGCAAGACCGAGGCCGAGTTGCGGCGTGCACGAAAATCGCTTGGGATTCGCGCTGTTTTATGGGACGTTGGAACGCTCGTTTCGCATTGTTTGTTCGCATAATAATTTACGTGCCGGGTTGCTTGTAGGATGACTGCCGGCACGAGGGCTGGCTGGCTGGTTGGCTGGCTGGCTGACGGCACGAATAAGAAATGCTCTATATACATCGCGTCGTGTGAAATAGGAGCAGGGAAGATCAGAAATGGAGGAAGGGAGGGCAAACACGCCGAGCGGAATGATGCGACAAGGGTGAGGGCGAAGAGGAGAACGTACATAAAGAATACGTGCGTTAACGCGGATCAGGGCTGTTTCAAGCCGAGGTGCAGTGTACCCGGGTAGTTGCTTTGCAGGGATCTTTAAATAATCGTACAAGTGATTTTCATGTTGATTATAGCCGTAGTGTAGGATTCATGTGGATTTAATAAATGTTGGTATGGATTGTTTGGGAAATTGCGACGGAAGGACGTTCTGCAGCTAGATCTCTGAAACGGCCTGAAACGCGAATCCAAGAGAAACAGAGTAATTTTATTTTTGCCTCATTTGTGAGATGAAATCTCTGTTCTCTCGCGTAAGGTTGTTTCGATTAATTATCATTATTACGTTCGTTTCTTTCTTTCCTCGTCTATATTTTTAGTTTTGCGGATAGTCCATATTAATGGAGATTGGAATATTGTGAGACGATCTAAAAATCAATCCTGATTTAAAATATCGTACAATATTAAAATGATATATAATTAAGATGTAGTCAAGACAAATATTATAAGGATATTCATGGTTTAATTTAAATTTATCATTTTAACACGAAAAGAACAATTTTGTTAAAATGCATAAAAATTTAGCTAGATACAGATCTGAAAATAGTTTTGTTGGATCATTAAAATAATTAGAACGTTTAACTCTCAAGCAATTGGTCATTTAGATCGGAAACGAGATTTTTAGATGATTATATATGATCAATTATATAATTAGCATTGTGAAGTAAATTTTAAATAAATGAATCTTTAAACCTTCGCTTCAATCGCCGTAAGGCGAAGATTCACTTGCATTCTGTACTTCAGAATACTTTAGAAGGTACAGTTTTAGGTGGTTGAGGGTGTTAATGATAATGTTGCAACAAGTTCTAACGTTCTAACAATCAATATAAGCGTTTTACATAATTAATTTGATGGTCCAAGTAAAATTCAGATTTGTATAGCTAAATTTTTAGATATTTCAGTAAAACAATTATTTCTATATATTAAGTTGAATTTCTAGCTTCTCTTAAGTTCTTTTACATGACGGAAATGTCTTAAAATATATAAATTGTTAAAAATCAAAACAGAAAAAAGATTAAATCTAATTCTAGATTTAATTTTAAATGTAAGGAAATATCTTCTAAATCACTTCGAACTTAGAGATTCGAATTCGTGATGTGTACACGTCTGCACATTTCAGAGGAACTTCGGAGTAACGAAGTGGAATCTTAAGACGTTCAACGTAGCTAGAAGGTTCCTCGCATTGTGCGCCAGTCGGACGGAAGGAAGATTTCACGACCTTGCAGCTTCATGCGTCCTTTTAACGTCGAATAGGCACTTGAGCTTTCATGACCTTGCGCGTCCGCATTGTCCGGTCTTTCAGGACATGGCGTCTTTGGCGCAATTAATTGGAGCGGTTCGTGTAAGGGTGTGCGCTAGGACGTTAAGTAGAAGTCACGAAACGGCTGAATCACCTCCTGCGAGAAACTTGAAGCGGCGCCCGTCCGCGCGCCAAGACGAAGACAATGACGCGGAAAATAGGGTCTTTGTATGACGTTCTCAAAGGAGATTCACGTCGCTGTGTCGAAGCAACGCGGAATATTAATTAAGATTATAAAGTTCGAGAGATTGTGACTAAAAAAAAAAAAAAAAAATTATCCAACATCCGTTTTCCAAGCTGGCTATTCGTTCCCTCGCCGTTACGCTGAATCGAACGTTCAGTATCGAGTCGATCGATATGGTAATCGAGGGCTAAACGCTTATCGCACGGTGCAGCCGATGATAGCTGGCTCTTCGATGAATTCGGAGATCAAAGCGATATCATCCCGCTTATCCCGCGGGAGATCGTGTTACTCGTCTCGTATTCGCTCTCGTGTACGAAATCATGCTCGCGCGAATCCGCGTATTCTCGTTAGAAGAATTGGCGCAGGGACGGTCTTGTGTGTTATCGCTGTAATTTCCATATAGCGCATATATGCTTTCTGGGATATACATACCCCCTTGTGGGGAGTAATGCATTCCATTTGTGTATCGTTACAGCGTGCGGTTGGCTCAAGTATTTCTCCGCTCATTGATGCTCAGAAACGAGCACACCAAGAGAGATGTACACTCCGGGATGAGAGACGTACAGGCGCACGCCGTGCAGCTCTGTCCTGAATAAAAGATTGTTTTAAGAATCAGCGCGTAAAGTCGCGCAGAGCCGCGCCGAGCTGTACGGAGCTCCACGGCGCGGCGGGCAGGATCGAAATCGCGGGAGCAAAAATCGCGTATCGGATGCTGCTTAATTCATGGCAACCCCCAGGATCCCGCGGGATGGACGGGCAAAAAGAGAGCAGAGAGTGATAAAGTACGTTTCGAGGTATACGGACTCTCCCTGTCTCCCTGCGGCTTTAACGTACGTGTACGTTCCATGCGCGTTTGTGTGCGCGCCTCTTTCTCTCTTCCTTCGACCAATTTTTTGCCGACTACCTCGCATTTAGTTCGCGATATTTCGTCGGATACTGAAGAAAGATCTCGAGGATCGAGAAGCACTTGGGTGAGCATGTTGGACGAATTAAAGTTTAAAAGGCTGCCATCGCTGCGACCTATGGATCCGAGAAGAAGCCGGCTTGAAAGTTTTAGCTTGGCTTTGTCACCGCTTAACCCTGGATGAGTAATGCGGGACATAATGGTGCTCGCGATAAGCAACTCATTTTAGAACCTTCCGTGACGCTGAATCGACAACATTAATCTTCCATCACTGTTCCATCATTTCGTCAAGGATCTCTCGTAGCGCGGTGGGGGAACGGTTATCTGATAACCGTTGAATCTTTATTTTAACTATATTTTTATCGACGTTATCGGTAAATTTGTTAGCACTGTCAATCATTGAGAAATAATATATAAATATTATGACTAAATCATGCCAATTTTGTTAACATTGTAAGTTTACGTCTTCAATTTCATGGATCTTGACTGTTCATTATATGTTTTTGCTGAAGAAGGCTAGAAAACTAACCGAAACATGTACAAATCTCTTTTTATTTATGTAAGGTAAAGCTTTTTGAAGAGCATTACGCACCGATTACTGCCAATTCCCAATTGCCCGTTTGTCCTTTATTTATTTTTAATATATAAATAATATATAAATAATAATGTTCCATTTGCACTTACGGTGAAATATGAGTAACAATTTCGTCAAAGCGAGGATAATCGATAGAATTGAATTTTTACGATGAACGGTACGTGTCACATTTGAAATAACTTCGTTTATATCTTTGAGAATTCTTTCCGATTGTCATAAATATCGAACGTCACGCTTTGAAAGCTGCTCTCGTTCTCGTGGCAAGCAATATCGAAGTGAATAAGTCGTTCGAAAAAATCGAGAAAAATATTGTCTCTGTGATTAAATAAGATATCGCAAATGAATTTAGAGTCTATAATTTCGCTGCAAATATCATCGATAATATTATCGATAAACTAGTAAAATATGTCTATAATTTATGAATATCAAGCAAAAATTACAAAATCAAAATTGAAGTCAACAATAAGACGAGAAAAAGAGATAAAATGTCTCGTTTCAAAAGATGAATGGAGACAGGATATTATCGCATTAAAATTTTATTTTTAAAGTTTTAGGAGACTGCATTACGTATTTTTCAATTTGTGATTTAATATTTTCGTCCAGAAAAATTTGACGTAGGGTCGAAAAAGAATTTATAACCGAAACTATTACGTAGATGATGAAGTCTGTATTTTATAGTCTTATCGTGTCTTCTAAGCGATACTATTTTTCTAGACGGGCGCGCGTTGTGAGGAATAACGATGGAGCACTCACCGCATGCGCCCTTGTGCTTCATCCTGATGTTCTTTCTGTTTTGGCAGCTGGCCTGCCGCAGGTGACAATGGTTCGTGTAGGTCACGTCGTCGGAGCCGCAGACGGGATCGGAAGTCAAAGGACAATCCGTAGAGCACTGACACAGACCTTTGCCGTTTTCGGACACGATGCACGTCGCGCCCCAGGCGCAGTAGATCTTTTCGCAGGGTTCTGAAATGAAGAAGAAAGCACGTTCTTTTAATTTTCAACTCGCCAAGGATACGTCCAACGTTTCAAAGCGTTTCAAGCCAGCTCAATCGATGACCAATCGTTCTCGAACTCTGTATTACGTTAATAATTTATTTATAATTATTATTCCGTTACTGTCAGCGAATTGTTGCAGATTCTGACTGCTCTGTCGCTGATAATACATGTTTGAGAACAATTGTTTTAGATTAATTTCCAGACAAGATAGTTCATAGAGAGTTCCTCCGTTAAAATGTAGTGTGCTAGATCAGTTAAGCGGAAATTTAGTTCACAGTTTAATTGTCAATGTATTTAGGCTGAAAATTAATAAATGATAGTAGATAATCGGCAGATATTTTGTAAGCAAAATATCCTATATTATTTTACCTTCTTCTACGATATATCTCCTAGCATTCCGCTTATAATCAGTACGTTTTGATATAAATATTAAATCTCATACAACACAAATTATTTCAGCAATATTACAAATGTTACAGCAATACTGCTGCAAGTTTTTATGCTGTATGGGACTTTTAAGATGATAAGACTTCGAAATGATGTATTTGTTACAAATTACGATGCTATGATGCGGTGCCTGAAAAAAGCCAATCTAATTCCTTCGTCATATTCTCTGCACAAAAGTCTCTGCACAAAAGATGAAGGCGTTAAATGATATTGTTATGGTAATCAGTCTACTTTTCATTCCCAGTTAAAAATGATTCGCAACCTTAATCCCTTGGAGTTGCGCCATTTAATGGACTTTCCGAAGTGTTTCGCGGCTCAAAGTTAACAATACACAACAACTTTCATACAATAGTCGCCTTTGAATAAATTTCAAGCGACAGTTGATACTGTTACTTCATATTGTCCCGCGTCATTATTAATTCCAATTAAATACCGACCTCTTTCTGTCGTCTGAGCCGCGAAGAAAGCGGAAAACCGGGCACAATTGTTAAATTCGTCTGCAAGAAACGATTATGAGCGAGAGGGATAAAATCCCAGCATTCCCAGCTGACGAAGAATTTTATGATTGGGCGGTTTTTGTTTGTTATCGCGGTTGCTTCGCGTGCATATATAGAACTGCATGTCTGTTACTCGTACGAGTTCCAAGCGTTGTGTAGTCAGTTTTGCCCTAACAGCAAAAGTTCGCATTTTGTCTCCCAGCAGAGTCGTCACGAACCAACCGTCCAATGGGAAAACGCCAATTACGGCGGAATTACTCGGCAAAAATAATTAGCAGCCGCAGGTCTCGAGGGAATGAATAAATTTCTCCGCTTCCTCGCTTCCTCTTTTCGCATCTTGAATCCCGAACAACAGATCATTCTAGCAATAATGTAGCAACATTCCAACTATATTGCAGTAACATTGCAAACGTTGTAGCAATATCGCCGTAAACTTTTGCACTGTTAGATATCAGAGGAGTATTGGAAAATAGAAAAAATAACAAAATGCTAATCCAATCTCTTGAGTTAGCATTTTGTTACCTTTTTCTATGTATGTTAAAATGTAAATCGATCCATTTCTGTGATTAGTTTCAAAGTGAACATCATCAAGTGAACGTTAATGTTTGCATTTAGTAAATAATAAACTAAATTTGAGTCTCTCAAATTTAATATATATATTTTTTAAACTGTTTAATTCTACTGTTAGTTAAATTAACGATATATTGGGTAGGAGGCGATCTACTCTTTAAATTCTTTGGAGTGATTCTCATTTCAAAGAATTTAGAGATTATGGAAATGATTAAAAATAAGTCAAATTGGTTATAATTTGATATTATGAATTTAATAGTATGGGAAAGATTCTCGTTTGCCACAATTTTTTGCTTTGTTTCTCCTCGACCATCAATATTATACATACAATGGCATTCAATCGTTTCCTTTAAGTATCAGAAAAGATACGCCGAAGGAAAAAGCGCGTTGTATTAAATTCGGTTTATTTCATCGTCCAGGCTCGTTTGGAATCTTATCTTTCTTTTTCAGCCGCGTCCTTCTCCGGCGTCTCTTCGACTCGTGTAAGCGCAATCAATTTCACTGGAAAAGTTCGCTCGGAGAAGATGGACCCGCACGGAGAAATCCCGACGGATAATCCGTGCGGCGCGGTCATTAATATAGAGGACGAGTTGATCCCCGACGAAAAAATCGTCGAACTCACCGAGCGCGCCACCCGGTTCGATAGCTCCCTTCACGATGGCCGCCCGGAACGGGAAGAAGACGGCTTTCTTCCGCGCTGTACTTTTCCATTTTTCCGCCTTCCCACGTGAAACGGTCGCCGAACGACATCGTCCGTGTGCCACGACCGAAAGAA
Source organism: Trachymyrmex cornetzi (assembly GCF_001594075.2). Lineage (NCBI taxonomy): Eukaryota > Metazoa > Arthropoda > Insecta > Hymenoptera > Formicidae > Trachymyrmex > Trachymyrmex cornetzi. The sequence continues at coordinate 1,018,527 of NW_017299806.1, forward strand.
AGCGATAAAGAGCCGTTTTTCTCGACAGCTCGACCCGATTTTTCTTGCCACCGCTGCACCGTTTAAGATGGACGTGGCTGCATGAACCGTTCCTGCTTTTGCACGAACCACTGACGATCCGCGAATTTCCTCGCAGGAAATCGTCTCTCATTAGAGTTCCTTTTTCTATTTGCGCATTCCGTCTAAGAGAACGTCCTTTGAGACGAAAAGTATTTGAGTTGTAACATATTCTACTCATTTTCTTTTCGACTAAAGCTTTGAATATTCCATTCATCCGTCTTAATAAGAATTTTATGTAGAATTAAGATTCATAATATAAACTGTGATGATTAATCGTGCAAGATATTTAAACATAGTTAACAGTAACAAAGTTCTAATTCCAAATTACGGCTAAACAAAACGTAGAAGGTGTTAAAAGAAGCTGTGTGTAATCGTGGGCGATGTAAATGTATTGTATTATGAAATTGTGAGGTTACAGCTCGACTATTCATTACAGATGATATTTATTTCAATTAATTTCACAGATTATCAAAATAACTATTTCGAGATAAACATGAGTTGAATATTATTCTTCATCAAATAATGCTGTCTCAAAAATACTGAGAACGGAGCAATTAAATTTTTAATTGTGAAAAATTGAGTGGAGCATCAAGAGTTTAAGCCAACATCCGGTAATTTTATCCATCTTCTTTTACATTAAACTTATTTATTAATATTTCAATTTATTAATTAGTATTAAAATTTATTTGCTTCATACAATATATTTGAAAAATTGCATTTTACATATTTAATAAAATTGTACTGTTGAACTTTTTGTAAGAGCTTTGTTCCAATTTGCTAATGGTTGTTATATATTAACAAATACTTTCTGCTTTCTCTCTTAGCATTTTGTGAAAATATACAATAAAATGTTAATGTATTAATACATTTTATTTATAAAATGAATCGATAACGTGACGTTATCGCAGAAAAATAGCAAAGTCTTGTTTTCTCTACGGTTTCACAGAGAACGAATCCATAGGGTCGTTTTTAATGGATACATCGCGGAGCAGAATTTTCAACTTTACTGACTTCGCATTTTTACAACTGCTTGTTGCGAATGGACTGGAGCGCGTTTTGTAGTCGTGTAACACGACTGACTCTTGATGCATTTCGAACGAAATTATATCCGGCCCGATGACGCCGCCGCTTCCGTCGACTATTGTTTACAGCGAACCATGCCGTTCACCGCGTAACGTTGGCGTGATTTTTGGCGGTTGGCGACAACGCCATTTATACGATCTCTCGCTCCGAGGGTTGGGAGCGTTATAAACAAAACCGAGAGGGTGCGGGCCCGGATATGACACAGGACACGGTTATTTTCCCGCAATGTGGAAAATGTGACGGGTTTGCTATCCGCGACTTGGACGGGTTGGCTTCGCACGAATTTTCAATAAAAATATATTCCGGTCCGTTTGCATCGCGAGTTCCGAATTTCATGAATTTTCGAAAATTTCTGACGCGGAATGGCGTGATTGAATTTTCGCATGTATTACGAAGATTTCATAGCTACATTTAAGAAAAGGAGTTTATTTAAATGCAATTTGATTAGAGGATACAAATATGACAAATAGTTTTATTGATTTTAATTAGTATTCATGATTATTTCGGTATTTGTTTTGACAACAAACATCCATAATAGTTTGATCCGTTTCTTGATAATTTATTATACATACGTATTTTATCTGAGAATATGTACAAATAAATCAAATATTAAAAATTTAAACGTCTATATATCGTGGATATACTAACTACATACAGCAAGATATTTTTATAGAAAAATATTGAAGTTTGAATATTTCATGAGTAACAATACCATTTTGCAAATCAATTTCGTACGTATATAAAAACATTGCGGATATCTCTATTTCTTCTTTTTTATACATGTGTCAATAAGATCTAATATTCTGTCGACTATTAGATTGGCATGTTTGTTCGTGTTCGATGGCTTGTGTTGAAGCGGAATTTTCCATCAAATTTATCTACGACGAGGAACGATCAGTGATCAATATTTGTTTTACTGTGCTCAACTAATTACGGTTTTCAGAGGATGCTGTTTACGGCAATAGAGAAAATTTTAATGCAAAATAAATATAAATAAACCATATAAAGTTTGAAGTCGATTTTTGTTGTATTTTAAAACAATGATTTAATTTAACGTTTGATATGAAATGTTGAAGAATCATCACTGATCACTGAATTTCTCTTTTTCTTTCTCTCTCGCATATAATATTATCTTTTTAATAAAATAAAAGATATTATTTTTGTAAATGTTGTACGTTATTGTATTTTTTCCTTTTTGTATGTTTTTTTCAAATAAAATGAGAGATATTATTACCATTATTTTTGTAAACTTTATGTATTATTTATATATTATTGTATTCTTTTTTGTATATTTTTTCTGTTTCGCATCTTTTGTTTGCTTATTTTTTCTTAAAAAGCTTACCCTAGAGCAGTATCAAACGCTTTTATTTCTCTCTTTTTCTCTCTCTCTCCCTCTCTCTCTCTCTTTCTCATGCATAATATTATTTTTTGAATAAAATAAAAGATACAAGAAATCATGTACGGATATAAATAACTTATATATCTGTCTAAAAAAGAAAGAAAAATATAAAAAATTTAAGTTCGGATTCATTTCCGCAGGCAAAAACCTATTTTGTCAGAAATCGTTTCGCTCAATCTAAATCGACATTCATTGCATAAATCTGTACATAGATCTACATACGATTCATCAAGAGATAATTTTTCGTTGGTCGTAATGCGAAAAAATTCTCGTGTCCATCACACGAGTAATTGATCGTATTGGTCCATCGGGAATTCAGTCATTTAGAAAGACATCGGTAGAAAATACGTATGATACGTATAAATTCCGCAAATAAAAAGTGTTGTAAACCTGCAGCTTTTTATGGTGTAAAAAACATGAATCAATTTGATCTGATTAGAATGTGAATTTTAAATATTTACATATCTATGTTATATATATATATATATACCTGTCAAAAATAAAAACTATTACGAAGAAAAATTTACGATTTCTGTACATGGCAATTTGTCTTTTCAATTGTTATTTGTAAAGTTACACAAAACCATTAAATATCGTTTATAAAAAAATAATGTCCACTTTCAGACAATTTTATCATGTCTTATAAAATTTACATCTTTTTATCACGTAAAAGCATTTACAATTTGATAACATCGTAAATGACATGTTTTAAAATAATAAATGTTCCAAATAAAGATATTCAGGTCAGTACGACTACGGGTAACCATAGATGTCAGTAGAACACTATATTCGTGGCGTATAATTATTCCGCACGCGAATATAACATTCGTACTATATAGTATATATATTTACTAATGCCAGTTTCGTCTATTGTTTACGTCCTTTTCAGCTAAAGCATAAAATGTTTACCATAATTCTCGAATATTTTATATTTGTCTTATCTCTTTAAATTTGTTAACTATGTAACAATGTAAATTATTTAGCATACATAAAAAACAATAAAAAATTCGAGAAAATTAAACCGAGATGATAATCTTTAGCTTTAAAATTATCAACAGTATTGGAAGAATTATTACAGTTATTTAGGTGTGCATTATAGATTGCATCTAAATAAATCTTTAATTTGAACTTTTTTATTTAATTTTGCTGGTCTATTCAGTTGAGTTCATTTGACTTAAAATGTTATTTATCTTCTTACTTAAAAATATTTTACTTGAAAAATTTTTTCTCTGTTTGCTGATTTTATTTGTTAATGAAAGATCTTTTTTCTGGAAAAATTTTTTACCTTCTAGAACTTTTTAATCATATCGTCCTAAACGGTATGATTATACAGTAAATTTGAACAGATCAACAGAATTAAATATTTGGATTTTTTAAAGTCTGAAGTGCGTATTAACTTGAATATTTAAATCTTCAATTCTGTCGTTACACATTAATGAAAAATCTTTGATTCTAAATTATTTCGTTCTGCATTACGTGTATTGTATTCCTGTAAGCAATATATTTATAAATTTGTACCACGTGACAACGTAAAAGAGACATCTCTGTTTTTTTAGTCAATTAATGCGGAATGATGTGGGAAGGACCGTGAGAAGGAAGTCAGCTCGCGCGTCACGTCATCGCCTCCGGGGGATAAAATGCCAGTTGTGAGTAATTAATCCTGGTCGTGCTAGTGTTCTCAGCGGGAACGACGAAGACGGATCAGAGGTAGACGAAGGGAGGCCTTAATTGCGGTGCGAATAGAACTCTTTTCCACAAATGCGCCAAGAACGTCTGTCCGTTCCTCTCGCGCTAGCGATATGAACACATTGCGAACGTCACGACGTCCGGCCGCGACCCGTGATTAATGCCTCGCTTCATTTACCGCGCGATCGGATCGTCGGTATAATTAATTAACCGCCTCGCCGCACTGTTCACTCCCGCATTCTCTGGGCCAGGTATAATAATATGAACGCTGCGCGTAAATAAAACGGGGCCTCTTATCATCGAGATTGGGTCGACGTGGCTCGGCTTATCAGCGTCATGTTATATCGAATCGGTGCCACGATTAATTTCGTTGGCGCGAATCTGATCCGCTCGCGGTGCGATTAATTAGCCGCGCTCGTCACGTCGAGACACGAAGTCTTAAGGTGCGTCCACAGTATTGTACCAAACATACTTGTGAAAGTACGACTTGTGAAGCTCGTATTTAGATTCTTAAGGTTCAGTTTAATAATAATATGAACACATCTTTAATCCTTTGTCTGCAATCTGAGTCTTTTTTGACACGAGCGAAATTTCTCCAAAATAAAAGAGGATAGAGTCCGATTCCTTCTCCTAAAATAATCGAGAAAATGATTTTGTAATAGAAAAGTAACTCTGAATTTTGCCATATTTTTTAAAAGTCTGGAACAAACTTAGGCTGGACAAAATAGGATCCAGATTGGAGACGGAGGGAATAAAAATATAATTACAGCTGAAGGATTAATACATACGCGAGATGTATTTCTTATGTAAGGCGCGATAATGCTTTTGCTGCATGTATGAAAGTAAGAATGGAAATAAAATGGTAGCCTACCTATATCGCGCAAATATTGAATCTTTTTAGTCTTTTCACAGCGTATTTATTTGGCGTCTATGCAGGCACGTGAAATTCGCACATTTAATGGAAAGCTGAAAACAAGTTCGTTCGCGTTGTAATCTATTTTCACAAACCATACACTGCTTTTAATAACGCAATCTAATTCGCGATAGTGGAATATTACCGTAATCGAGTTGTTAGTATATAAGAGAATATTTCGTTGATGTAAAATTTATTTTAAAGGATTTAGTTTAAACTCTGAGAGAGAGAGAGAGAGAGAGAGAGATATATGAAAAGGTCTACAGAAAATAACGTGAGCAGCGATGAGAGAGAAGTCTGCGTGTTAACCTCTATTAAAATTTATCTCCCATGCAAGCCCTAAAATGTATTTTCTTCCTTCATACTTTTTCGCAGCTCCATATTTTCAATGCATCGCGTATTTTTCGCGTACCAACGCAACCCGACTTGCGCCTTCAGCTCGCTCAACCGCCGTCGACTTCCTCAAGCTTATCGCCGTCGCGAGATCTGGCTTCTTCTGGTCGTAGATATCCCAGAAAATGTGGTTAGCTCCTTTCTTGCTTCATACACCGACGCAATCGCCCTGGCGCGCGTCGTATTTCACCCAGTTTATAACAGTAGAGCGCAAAATAACACCCCGCCACGTTACGGTAAACAGGTCCGCGTGTGAAGTAGTTACCCGTAGTCAGCCTGCTGCCGGATCCGCAGTAGTAAGGGTCAACAGCCCGAACGCGCACCTAACACTTCGAGCCTAATCTGCGCGAGGAATCGCGGCGTTCATTGTCACGGTGTTATTTACATCGATCGGCTACGACCAGTCGAAGCGAAAACCTTGGATGTAAATTTCGCTTTTTCTTTGCGCTGGGCACATGACTTTTAGTATTCAGTAAAAGCTTCGAATCACTCTAATCATTATTAAAAAAATTGTTTAAAAATTTAGATAATTTAAAAGCCCAAAATGCCTAAAAAAATCTTTCCTTCTTGAAGCTCACTTTAGCTGTGTCATATAATAAACAAATTGTTAAAAAAATATATATATATATATAAATATAAAAAAAACATAGTAGTTACAGCATTCAAGCGGTACAACTTGAAAATAGTATTCTATTAATTAAGAGAGATGATATTTTGAAGTAAAATAAAAAAATTAATTTATTACAAATCTTTGTAACTAATATTATTTGAATAATTATTCACCATTACTGCTGTTTGTTTATATATGTTATATCATATGTTATGCCATTGTATGTCGTGCAGTCTATTGATGTAACGATAATAACACACTCCTTTTAATTTTGTGTCATCGTACAATTATATGTAATTCATGTTTACCAACTGCGAGCAATTGATATTTATTGACATGTTATTTACAATAATGTTACATCAAACGTAGCGTTATGTTGTCCAGATTGTGGCAGTCAGAATAAAATCGCGAATTTCACTGACGATAGTAATCTGTCTGTTTGGAGAATTCGTCATTAGATTTTATTCAGAATTGTGCGTTTTATAAACTGGCGAAATGCAGAATACAGATAAAAGCGCGAGTATTGAAAAGCTAATAATTATTTGCTCATTATCGGCGCGCTTGGTGTGCAAACTAATAGGAGGATGCGTGATTTGTGCAAGGCAAGGGAAAGTTATTTCTAGAGCCAAAAATTTACCGTTCAATCAGTATTACATCTCTCCAATTTTTAACGCAAAGTAAATCTTACAAATAAATCTTAAAGTGATTACAATACATGCTATTGCAGCCGTTGCCACTTGCTAGTAATTGTAAATCATTTCAATCTCATCACCAAACTATTTTTTTAAAGTTATTTGCAATATTTTAACTCTTCATTCCCATATTTTTTTTAACTATATTTCTTTTTTCAGTAATTTGTCAATAACAAAATATATTTATTATATAAAAAGAGAATAATGTATTATTACAATATATCAACAGCAATTAACTGCCATAAAGATTTAATGAAATTCACAATCTATAATATGCGACAGAAAGGAAAGCGATTTAATTGTTTCATTGTTTACTACACGGAATTATTTATTACACGCGGATTATTTGTTATACGAAAAGAACGTTTTTGCTGAAGTATCTGAATATTTAGCTAGAAACAGGTTTGCAAATAATTTTGTTTGTACTGTAAATAATTATAGAGAGGATGCTTCTCGTTGATAAAATTTTGAAGCATTGTCATCAACGTTTAAGCGTTTTATATAATTATTTTGAGGGTTCAATAAAATTATTTTCAGATATGTATCTAGCTAAATTTTTAGATAGCTCAGCAAAATCATTCTTTCTATGTAGAATTATTCATTCCTGGATGTTTTTCTTCCAATAAAACTCTTTGTTGACTGACGCTCGTATTATTCCCCTAACGCCAAAACAAACTTGTAGAATTGCGATCGTCGGAGATATCCGCGAAAACGAGCTCGTTCGGCAATCGACGCCCTTAACTTTAACTATTATCTGTACGATACGGCCACCTCGAACACAACCGTTTACGATCACTTTAACCGTGGTTATATTCGTGTATTCCTGTCCGGAAGTGGGTAGTCGCATCGCGATAAGGAAAGAAGAGATAACGCGAGAGGAATACTTTCCGAGGCACCCTTTAAGCAGAGATTTCGACGCTTGATTATCCTTCGATGACAATCGCAATTGAATGAGAACGTTCACGCTATTGTAGCCGTTCCCAGTAGTTGTAAATCATTTCAAGCTCATCATCAATTCTTCTACTTTTTAAGTCTTTTACAGAGTTTTGACCCTTCATTCCTATACTTTTTTCTTATTTACTTTGCCATACTGTGACAATTTCTTTTCTCTAATATATTTTTATCTAAATATATATATCAATTAATTTGAATATATAAAAAAAATAATCAAGTATATTTGCTTTAATTATTGTTTATACAGATTTATTAATTATAAGAAGATAATGTTCGCAAAAATATACGCACGTAAATTTTTCACTTGGGTCAATTTGATCTATGTGTAACAAACTAGGATTAAGATTCTTTTTGGTATCATTATTAAATTGACAATCAATTTAATTTGTAATATTACTGTTTCAGTATTATGGAACTGTTCAACATGGATTCCAATCAGAATTATTCCGTTTTTCCTAGAAAACACAATAGAAATCTAGGAAATTATTGAACAGTTCCGGTTGGAATCTATTCTGAATAATTCCATAATCGTTTCAGTTTGTGGTTGCGTTTGAAGTTCGACTATAATCAGTACATAGTTTATACAATTAAAAGATGTATTTAAAATTTACATTGAAATATTATTAGGCGTTAAGATCCTGCCTCGATCATATTTGACGCGTACTTTATTTATAATATTTGATGTATTTATACAACAGTCTAGCGAAACTTATCCATTTTTCTAATAATTCAGACATCGATTTTAACAACTCAATATATCGAGAGAATTGTCGTTCGTTCTTTTCAGATACTTGCGACTTTTAAGACATCCCGCATATACAGGTAACGCATTTAATATATCCAACAAATACCTGGCGCCATCGATGCGCAATAAAATATCCGCCGTCGCGAAATATTGAAAGCCGTGCCGTATGTAAAGCGACGGGGGAGGGGCTGTATCGAATAATACGGCGAATTTCTCTCAGAACGGTTTCATTTTAAACGATGACTCGCCGCCCGTCCGGATTCGGAATCTCGGATTTTCCGATGGAAAAAGCGACGGGGGCGAAAGGGAGACGGAAGAAAGAAGGGGAGCGAGACGTGGACGACGGTCATCGACATGGAAAGAAAAGCGACCCTTCCCTTTGCGACTTTCGTATGCGAAACAGGTCCACGAGACGTTCCCCGGGGGAAAGGTGGCTGGACGTTATTAATACCTTTCGTGTGTAATCCGTCAACAAGTCCCTTCAGTGGTGTCGAGTAACAAAAAGCTCAGGGGGGTTCTGTGAAAAGCCAGGGCGGTCAGTCACGCTGGCGCGTTATCGAGGGGGATATAAATGCGCGAGTCTATCGATTTCGTGTCCGACTTCTCGCGGGGCGCGTTGTCAAACGAAGCGAGTTGCTTCGTAAGCGGAACGAAGGCCCGGCCGTCTCCGCGACCTGTAAAGGGCTGCTGTAAATTACATTTTGACATCATGACGCGTCAGGTGAGATGCGATGTTACGAAATTGGAAGCTGCCGGAAAAGGCCAACAGTCTGCTATTAAAACGCGAAGCTTAGCTTAATTAGCTCCTCAATTGGGCGCTTCTTTCATTCATGTAACCCGAGCATTTTATATAAGCTTTTTAAGCGAACAAAGATTCGTGGGCAATGAGTATATATAATATGTCTAACACGTTGGATAACTTCAATTAAATGATTGAGATTAATTGTTTAGCATTTTGGCGAAAACCATAATTTTAAAACTGACCGATCAAAGAAACTAATTGAATCAATAGAGAATATTCTCCTCAACCTCCAGTTTGTTATCTCTATCAAGAAATATTACTACTTGATTGTTGAGAAAAAAGCTAAATACGATGTATGAACCATAGATTTTTGGATAACAAGTGAAAGTAATTGTGGTTCATAAGCTTAGATTAATTGAATTATTGAATTGACATGTATGCTGCATAATTATATGTATAACATTAAAAATCAAAACGTAATAGAGTGTGCATTTATATTATGTTAATTAATGTTGTATTTCTATACTCTATTATTAAACAGAATATCTTATAGTCTTTTTTTTGCATAGCTTTGCCACGCGCCTTTAGTAAAAAAATGTATAGAGTTATACTTCTAATTAAAACTACGAAAATAGTTTGCGTGCTTGTGTAAAAGTGCCGGTATTTGCCATTTAATTAATGTTAGAGTTGTGAAATTTAATCATACATTCTTTTGCCGAAACTATGCTTCTATCTATATTTTGATAATTACATGCAAAGTAAATTTTTCTATGTGTTTCCGATATTTTTCCTCACTTTTTTCATAAATAAAATATCCGATTGAGAACGAAGAGAATATCGCTTGGACATGAATGAAAAATAATGTCGAAAACTTATAAGCAGCAATATAAGATAATGGCTATTTTATGTTCCGTTAAATATCGAGAATTTTGATTATCAATAAAATCTACTTAATTGATTGCATAAATCAATAGAAAGCACGATATAGTACAGAATAAACAAGTATGCAAGTAAATAAATGCGCGAGGTATTGTAGCGTTTAATTACTACGAAACGAGCCATCTGCTATCATTAATAATTAATTAATTGTCATCATTATATGCAAACGATTAATTGATAATTGCCGGAATAATTTATGTACACCCCACTAATTAGTCTACTCTGCACGCTGTTCATTCCAACTGTCGATAATGCAACAACAATTGTCATTATTACGAAATAACGCCAAGTTATAATAAGTTAATTACATATACTTGCCCTATTCATTTACTTTGCTTAATTTAACATTTCATGAGATTGATTTCCCTCTTTATTCATAGAAACTTTTTTTATGTTTTAAATAGAAACAGATATATTACTATATATATAAATATATATATATAAAAAGACTTGAAAGAGAAGAAACAAAAAAGGATTAAAGGATGCATGATATTGTGCAAGTAGAGTAGACTAAATTGAGTCAAATAGTCCTCTATCAGTTTGCAATCTTCGCAATAGTTAAGTATGTATCTGAGTCATTTGTATGTGTTAATATTTATACTTTAAATAAACTATATA
>NW_017299806.1:1029388-1046184 GCF_001594075.2 Trachymyrmex cornetzi
AAATAAATGCGCGAGGTATTGTAGCGTTTAATTACTACGAAACGAGCCATCTGCTATCATTAATAATTAATTAATTGTCATCATTATATGCAAACGATTAATTGATAATTGCCGGAATAATTTATGTACACCCCACTAATTAGTCTACTCTGCACGCTGTTCATTCCAACTGTCGATAATGCAACAACAATTGTCATTATTACGAAATAACGCCAAGTTATAATAAGTTAATTACATATACTTGCCCTATTCATTTACTTTGCTTAATTTAACATTTCATGAGATTGATTTCCCTCTTTATTCATAGAAACTTTTTTTATGTTTTAAATAGAAACAGATATATTACTATATATATAAATATATATATATATATATATATATATACATATATGTAATAATATATTTGATTTTCATAATAAAGAATAAATTCATAATGAAGCGTTATATTTAATTCATTAAATTTAAAGAGCCATAAATTTACTATCATTAAATGTATACGAACTTGCAACTTGTTCTGTTACATACTGCTATGTGCACTACAAATTATAATTCAAAATGCCAGAAAGATAAAAGAAAGTGACGTAATTCGTAGCAACGAAGAATAAGTTTTAAAGACATAGTACAAAGATTATAAAAAATAATTGCACAATTGAAATCAGAAATTCTTGTTCATTACGTAAGTTGAACGATCATTATACTTATTATTCAATTGCCATAAAATTAAACTATAAAACTTACAATAAAATACTACAGAAAACTTCCAAGCATTCATCAAATCATAATACATAAATTATACAGGATGTTTCTAAATAAATGAGGAAAATTTTAGATGATTCTTTCTCGAAAATTAAAGGTTTTCATATAAACATTAACTTCTGAGGAATTATATTCCTTCAAAGGGAGAAGTAAAAATTAAGTTTATATATTTTTTTAAATTTTCGACAAGTTAAGAAAATGAAATTTAGTGGATATTTTCCACTAATAAAAAAAATATTTATTAATATTAAAAAAAATAAAAACTTAATTTTCACGTCCTTTTTTAAAAAAACCTAACTTCTCAAGGATGTTTATAAAAACATTTCCTTAAATTTTGACACAGAATTTCTTAAAATATTTTGTACTTATTTAGAAACACCCTATATGGTTTCTACCCTGCTTTTGTTGATGTAATCGATTCATTCCGGCCGGTCGTCCTCTCCGTGATTTAAAGCGAAGAAGACATATAATTATACGATCAACTCACTCAACTCCAGAATGAGGAACGGATTGGTAGTCAGTACGAACAGTGCGGTTGCGGGGATGAGCATGAGAGGAGAATATAACTCAATTAACGGCAATCGAACGTTCAAGTTGTCTGAATATACAGTCACGAAGGGTACGCAGTAGCCCCGAGTAAATAAGCGATCACGCGCGAGAGTGGGTCCATACCCTTTTATTTCCCCCGACAGAGAAGAAGCTTACCAACTAATTATCCCTTCTGATTTTTCGCCCCTTTCAATCGTCAACGGTATCCGCAACCCCTCGCCTAACCTAGATCCTAATTTCAGTATCTTCTCGATCCTCGTCGGTCTCCTTTCCATCTCAAAGAGCTCGAATTCATTGATCAAATAACGTTCAATGAGAAAATTTGCATCACTGAGAGCAAATTTCGAATTTAATGACCGACTTTTCTCTCATACTAAAATTCTTGAAATGTTTTGATGTGACTATTTTTGGTATGACATGAATGTTGGAAAAAAAAATTCCAACTTTTTAAAAAATGCCAATAAACCTGATAATAAAGGGCAGATTCTATCAGAATTAAATAAAATTCCTGAATTTACTTCTCTGGTTCGCAATTCGAAAATTTATGAGTCAGTTGTTTAATAATTTCTTTTATCAATATTTTTTAATCAGAGGAAAATAAAACAATGTTGGAACAAAGGAATTTGACCACTCTAGATTTATTTAGCTCGTTAAAAATATATGGACCGATGAATAGATTAGCTACTTTTTAAGGACGTAATTTTATGTGTGCTACGATATTACTCTCTTGTCCACGCTATCATAAAGTTATATCGATTCATGACTGGGCGGAGTTTAATGTCAGTGTTATGAGTACGTAATACAAATCTTCTGTTTTATGGCCGACATGGCTGACGGGAATAAATGAGGATTTCAAACGTAGGAAAGATTTAACGATAGCGCAGCAAGAAGAGGGCAGTCGTATCAGAAATCTGAACGTCAGCATTCCTTCGCTACTTCGCTTTTTTTCACACAATGTGTACGTTAAAGCGATAAAAAGAAAGTACAGAGCAGCAGCAGCAGAGAGAGAGAGAGAGAGAGAGAGAGAGAGAGAGAGAGAGAGAGAGAGAACGGGAAAGCAATAAAGAGAATTATCGACCGAGTTGCAAAAATAAATCTGTTTTATCTGAAAACCGTCTATTACCAAACTATTTTTTATAAACTTGTAATTAGTCAAATGTTAAATAAATGCCAGTTGACTGTAACTACAAATTTTTTAGCAAATTTAATAGATTGAACAACTATGAGCCCGGTAAATAGTTCTGTATTTAGTAATAGATATCTAGTAATAGATTTCACACACTCTCGTTCGAACATATCGGATATATCATACAAATCCATCGGATTAGTTGGCAACGGTGATGCTACGACGCTAATCTACGTGCACCAGGTTGTCTAGTTTGACCCGGCTGTCGCTATCCATGTGACACGTCATGATACGACGACGCTTCGGTCCAATCCGGTATTACGCGATACGGAAGGATCGTTATAGGAACTTGGCGGTGCGACTAATTACCAATTCGATCAATTCTGAAGTCGGGTTGTAAAGGGACCTTACGCCTGATAAGCCCTTACTGTTTCCGATTCAGTATGCAATATTACATGCAAATGTAAGGAAAAAGATTTGGCTGTGATATATATTTGTAACGTAAAGAATATTAATCCATTACAGAACAACAAAAATAAAATTTTCAATTGCGATTAGAATCAATAGAATTGACGACATATCACTTTAATGTTTAAGTAGATAGGTAATTTAAAGATACGCAAGTTGGTAGGTGGGTATATTCAGAAAGCTAAAAAAATGTTTAATTTTAGAGTTATATTTTTTACAAGTATATTATAAAGTATATTTACATTATTTATATTCTTATGAGATAGAGAATTGAAAAAATAATGAATTTTAATATTCTAGTTATTTGAGCAATACTTTTTACTTTCCTTTTACAGAACAAGGTTTTAAAGAAAATCTGTAAAATGCTGTGGCTATTCTACTTATTAAAGATTAAATAACGATGAATAGAGTATGATATTATTCATCGCTAAAATGAATTCTGATATTATTAGTATCAGAATAAAGTATGTTTTGTAAGTTTATAAAATTTCGTCGGTGGCAGATTTCGACAGTGACTTGTGGAATAAAACAAAGGACATCGCCCACGATGAAACTAGCACTAGATTGAGTGGGTAATACCGCATTCGCCATCGATGAGCGAGCTTAAAGTGTTAACGCGCTTCAGAAGAGAATAGGGAAGCTAAAAACAGCCTCGGGCGGTTAAACTGATGAATCGCACAAAAATCACAAGCCCGCGAGAATCGACACGTGGAAGCCCTCAAGCATTGGGCGGTCCATTCGGTCATCGAGCTTCTCACCCTCGAAACGACGGTGGTTAGGTCAAGCCTTCGTGGATTAGGGTGGGTCAGTTCAGGTCGATCGCGTACGTCAGCCTGCGTTTTACGACGGCACGACGTGGTGGCGGCTCGCTAGCGTGGAGGATGCGAACAATTTAACCACAACTCTCTCACCCTCTGCAATTATAATGCTAATTCTACGTACGCGGCTTTATGGTTAATTGTCGAGCGATTTTCTTCGCCTCTAAATTACCCATTGCGTAATCGTTTCGCCGTTTCTGAACCGCTCGTGTTTCGTATTCACCGACGACTATTTCTGTAACTTAAATGGACTTTTTCAAACTAAAAAACACAGAAAAGACCACTAAATTGTGTATCTGGTTATAAAAAAAAATTTATAAAAATTTTATCGCATTCTATTAAACTCATTGTTTTCACGATTACATGAAGAAACGACTCTTTCGTAAATCTTACGTAACTATTATAACTTAAGATAATAAATTATAAGTATTATTAAAATATATATAAAATGTATATAATAAAATAAAAGCAATTAAAAATACGAGACAGAGCTACTCCGTTATACATTATTTAAAAGTTTTGATTGTCATGAAGTAGATTATCTCTCAGAGGAAGATTATGTCGTTTTTCATCCTGCTTGTCGTATTTGAAATGCACGCGAAGGTATAATAAGAGCGTTACAAAAAGCGGTAAGAAACGAGAACGATGAAAGCTTTCCAATCATGGCCAAGAAGTCCCGGGAAACAAGAAACGTCACAACACCGTGAACTTTCGGCTCGCTTTATTTCCGACGAGAAAAATGTTTCCGCGTCCACGATGCGCGCTTCTCACGAAGAAAAGGAGCAATTTATTTCGATATTTCAAGCTCCTCTTGCTTTGATCCATTCTAAGGAAATGGAACTCTCGCGAGAGTAGTTGCGCACTTAATTTGGCTGTGCTGCTCGCGAGTGAAACCTTGACTTTTTCGAATTATAAGTGTCACTATTTCGTCTACTTGTCATTTATATATTTCATTGCCATTAGAAAAATTTTAACCCATTTTACACTGTTAAATTTTATAGGGTCAAATTAACTCAATGTGAGTCGCCACTGCTCCTACTAAATATATCGTTATCTTTTACTAAAATAATAATTAAATTTGACACTATATAATGTTAAATTAATAATGTACAGTGTCAAATATAACCATTGTTTTAGTAAAAAATAACGATATATTTAGTAGGAGCAGTGGTGACTCACATTGAGTTAATTTGACCCTCTAAAATTTAACAGTGTATATTTGATAATTTATAGGACTTTTATTACAACTTTTAATTTTTGATTTTTTTGTTAGATTTTAAATTAGATTTCATTTTTACCTTTTGATTCTTTTTCATTTATATTATTCATTATTTGATACTCACTACACTCTAAATTTCTTAGACTGAAATCTCACTCCAAAAGAGTGAAAATACAGCCATTTTTGGAAAAGAGGGAAAATATTTCTTTTGAAAAAGAGTGACTATTTTCACTCTTTTAGAATAAAATGTCACTCCTTCTTTGGAAAAGATTTCGCTTCAAGAAATTAGAGTATAGAAGAGAGTCGAGCTTAAATTGATTAAAGGACTTTCGTTTAAGGATAGATCATTAATTTTGAGATAAGTTATATATTGGTATGTTTCGATAATAAAAGATGAACGGTATCGTATATATATTAGTATGTTTGACGCGGTAAGAAAAGTAGTCGATGTCAACGCGTGGTCGGGCCAGCAGCCCGCCGAGAATTATAACCCGGGACGCCTAATTAATTAGCCTGTCTAGGATGCCCATCCGCGGATTATGTAATGGCTGACAGCCGACGGGATACTGTAATTACTCCACTCGGGAATATCCAATTGAACCTAACTCGCTAATAATCGACATGACGGCATTAACAGAGCGTGAAACATTAATATGACGTATGTACTAGTTTACACCGACTTCGCTATCAAGAGGAGGTTTTTTAAAACGTTTCGTCGTAGATCAAATTGTTCAAAGCATATATTTGCACATTAAATCGATCGTAGATGATAAGAAGTGTAAAAACGGTTAATGGGGATTGATGCTATAATAATGTCTCTTTTAACTGTCTGGAACTGATATCAAAATTTGTAATACAGTTATGCTGAGTATGTAAGACCATTTAATAGTTTATGTCAATTAAAAGGCACTAATTAATTTCAAAGAACCAAAGTAACATAACTCGTATAAAAAAAGAAAAATATTAAATATTTTAATAAGAATAATCCAAAGTTACGGACTAAAAAAATTAAATTTTAACAAATCACACATATGTTTGAATTAAATATTTACTAAATATAAAGATATATTTATTTGTATGTACAAGAATTATTAATTTAATTATTATTTCTTTTTATAGAGTAAATATTTATTTACTATAAGTAAACGTTTAGTTAACATTTATTCAAATAAATATTTATTAAAATTTAGAATTTTTTTTCAATGGAGATATAACATGAAAAAATTAAATCGTGACATTTTTGACAAGGAAGTTTATTATTGAGTGGGTTCACACAAATAGACTCTGTCAACTTTAAAAGGTTAATGCATATATTAACTTCTCATCTTAAAATATATAGAATACAAATTTTCTTGTTTTTTAGTAACTACTAAACGCTTAAAATGATAATAAATTTAAAATAAAAAATGTATAACGTTGTTTTTTCCATCTCTATTAGTATAACAAACATCGAGAGAGTACGCTTGACTCGATTAATACGTTAAACAGCCTCGACCATTACCTGATTGCGAAAGCTGCTAATTGGTACGTGGCAATCGTCATGAAACGTCAAACGATCAAACAAAACGCACGGGCGCGCATACGCGCGTTCGCATAGAAGATTCGTCGAAATTGAGTCGAGGCATTGGGCTGGAATTCATATTGCGATATATATATGCGAGAGAAGTGCATCAACCACGAAATTGTACGGCCGTAGTTGCACCTCACCCTCCCCCCTCTCTCTTTCTCACTCTGTCTCCCTCCCTCCCTCCCCCTCTCCCTCTCCCTCACCCCTCTCTTTCTCTTCTGTTCTCTCGCTATTTTCCCCCCATTTCTCTCGCAGCCACAGAATTTATAAAGGATCGTGCACATGGAAGAGCGGGAAATACAACGACCACTCGTGAATTCGGGAACGCCATCAGCAGCTAGACAGGAACCACTAATCAGGTTGTTTCCACTTAATTTGCCGTGGTAATTAAGCGTCTCGTTCACCTTCACACACCCCTAAATCCATGACGGTACCGAAAACCAGGTGCTTTATTATGTACGGACCTTATTGTGTCCTAGGATATCATCGGAGCACGTACTCGTACACTGTACGCGATTTCAGCTTCTCTATTATAACTCGTTTCTCATTTCTCTTCCCATTTCTGCTACTCGCAATTTTCAATTTCTTTTTTTTTTCATTTTTTTCTTACATTACTGTTTATAAATTGATATCGTTACAGCCTTAGGGTATTTTATTTTTCTTTTCCAATCTTTTTCCTGCTCCTTTCAGTAAATTTATTTGTAGTTAAATGTTACAAAGTTATTATAATGCCAAATTAACATTTGCTTCATTAATATGATATTGATTTGTCACATCGTTATGCCAGCAGAATATTTTATTTTCTTATCGTTGTATATATATGTGCAATTATAATATATTGTTCCAAATAACTTTTCCATTGTAAAATATGCTATTTTTTAAACTATTTATTTTTTATGTATATCATTCGTTCGGATAAAGTGACACTCTTTTTCACACGTTCGGAATAATAAATTTATATTGAAAATTCTAAAAATTAAAAAAATATAAATTTTTATATCTCATATTATTTATGTGTAGAAATTGCGAACAAATGCAAATACAGCGAAACACACGTGTGAAAAGTTTTGAGTGCAAGCTACAATGCTTCACCGATTCGAAAATCGCATTAGAGGGATAGTTGCGATCGAAGTTGCTGCTACTTGGGCTTGCATCGAGAGCGCGTTTACGTGTTCTCGAGGGGAAAGAAGGTTTTCGCGAAGAACGACGATGGTCCGTGACCTGTTCTGAATCCCATCTATTTTTCAGGGAAGACCTGTGTACTCAGAGCGAGCGCTCGTCCCCTTCTCCATCGTCATTCTGGTTGTATTGTAGGCGGCGGGTCTGACATGCCGTGAAATTTTAACGAAGTCTAACTTATAATTCGTATATTCTGCCAGCGAAATTTCACGAAAATGGATAGGATAACTGTCGGCGCACGGCGGGGACGGAGATTTCTATTTCAACTCCCAACCGCGCGCACGACATATGCGCTCATTCCGACGATGATGTATTTATTTCGCTCATTGTTGCCGTGACCGTCACATTTCTAATTGCGTCCGATTCTCTCCCTCATGACCTTACCTATACAGATATATTTTGAACGTCAGACGTCACACGAAGTGACGACAATTCCATTTTAAGAATACGATGTCGCGCTCGGAATAGCAGCAACTCTCAAATTATTTAAAGATTATATTCATGTACATTCGCTCATGTTTCGGTGATGCAGATCAATATTTCATATGTGACGTGAATTATCGTTTATTCATCTACATATTTGGCATTAATATGTATTATGTAAAAGCTTTAAACCGCGGATGTTACAGCACGTTACTTGTCAATTTTTAATGGTAAAGTCTGATACGTGTATACAGTTACAAAATATATTCTTTTCATCCGTTCTGTTTATAAATAAAAATCAATCACTCTAATTTTTTAATGTCGCAAAAGTAAATTTTTTAAACAAATACAACACAGAAAAATACGCAAGTAATAATTTAATTACTTTATGCAAGTAATAATTATTTATTTCAAGTATTTCAAAAGTTCATATATCCGCAAAAGTTTATCGGAAGCATTTATTCAAAATATATTCTGAATCCTAGTAAGTTTAATACTTCAATTAAGTTTATTAAATTGAAACAAATTCGATTTGCTTGTTATGAAAAGTTCGTTTCTTCGATCAATTTTATAATATTCTTTAAAAGAAAATAAATTATTGTTTTGAGTACATAATAATAAGTTTTTCTAAAATTCTGTAATAAGTATATTTTAAGATTATTAACAAGAAAATATTATTTATTAAAGACAACCGTTATTTAAAAGAAAGAAAATAAATTGAGTAGTAATTGCTTTTCTTAGCAGTAGATTGATATTTTTCCGTCTTAAAATAAAAAGAAAACGAGTTATCTTTAAATAATAGCGCGTGTATATAATTTATATGTACTGGTTAGAACCAGTGATGCACATTTGGCTCCCCGGCAACACGGAAAACCGCCCCACCACTTTGCCGCTGCGCGAGAGCGAGCGAGACACCAAATGTGCACCACTGGTTAGAACCCTAATTTCATATGGATTCAAATGAGCGAGAGCCACTGAGAGTAAAGCTTGCTCCAATAAAGAGCCATAAAGTTTCACTCTTTACAGCTTACGTGCCCTGAAAAAATGTGCTACAAAAGAGCGATTTAACGAGCACTACGATCTGTCATAAAAATCCGTCGATATAACGAACATATACCTACACAACTACGTGTTATTGCTAATTGAAATGTTTCTTTAGCAGGCTAGCAAACTCAATTCTTTCCTCGCGTTATACATTTTACGTCGTTACCGCTGTTGATCACGATAAAAAGCAATCAACCTCAAATCTGGCATAAAATTTAAATATAATTTGGAGCTAATCGCGTCTACTGTAGCATTATTTATACGGTAATATATAAAATAAAAAGGGGCACTATAAATGAAAAGAAACGTACTGCCATGCAATTTTTCTTTCTTCTCTCCAATTACTTTTCTCGACGTCGAAATTCAACCCTCGCGTTGCGCAGAGGGTCGCAAGGAAGGGCGCGACAAGGGATGGATACTGTTGCTACCACCCATCTCATTTAGGAAGGGTTGCCATGGGCTTGAAACGAGTCAAGGGAGCTCGGCCGGGTGCGTAACAGGACGTTTAAGTATCCATTATCCGTTCTGTTAGATCGCGACCGCGAACATAAAAAGCTCCTGTCTCACTTACGTTTAGGCTAATGGCCCACATCGTTCCGCGGTCGAATAAGAGCAGCTGCCGTGTATAAATATACATGACGAAGAGTTGGGGGTGAAAAGGGAAATCGAGCATCCCCTCTGGCATTAATGAAATATTCCTACAAGCGCCGCGTTCACTGAAGCATTATTCCGAAGACCGGCTCTCTTGCAGGACTATCCGGCAATATCCAATGTCCAGGAAAATTCACGTGATTCTCCAATAACGTTAAAAGCACGAGACTCACATTCGGTCGGTCGGTCGGTCGGTCGGTCGGTCGGCCGGGAGCTCTTTGCCAACACTGAGCTCTTTGCCAACACTGAGCTGTTTTATTGAACAACGTCTTGGAAATTACATGAGGACAAGTTCAGTGAACGCGGCCGTCGCACTTGCGAGACATTTAATCGATGCGACTTCTCGCGATGTATTCCCAATCTTGTAATGCTGAAATCAGCGTAATTCCTCCATTCGACTTACTCACTGCATGTATCATAGTGCTATATGATGAATTTTTTATCAGGAACAATATACACTATTGAATGTCCATAATGTCAAATTATACTTAATCCTCGAACGTCACACATGGATCTTTCCATGCATTAAAAATAATTATTTTTGTACTTTGATAAAATAAAAAACTGCTTTTTTCTTCAAAAATCAAAGTTACAATTTTTATATCAAAACTGACTTATTTTCTTTTTCTGATGCAGAAAGTAATTTTTATAATTTTTCTAAACATTTTTTCCAATGTTTGCATAGCAAAATAATTTAGAGACCTTAAAGAATATGTGTGAATTTTTACAGAATTTTTCGAGTATTTTAAAAGCCTTAAAATCGAGTCGGACACGAATGACCCATGTATATTGTCCAAAGGTACCGAAAATAAGTGATGTGATGTTCGAGGGTTAGTCAATTATTTTTAATAATATCTATAAGTCGCTGTTGCTCCTATTGAACATGTCGTTAATTTAACTAAAATATATATATAATACACACACACACACACACACACACACACACACAGAGTTAAATTTAATAACTTATAGAAAAATCCAAATTGACTGAAATTTATTATTTACCAAATGTACGTTAATATGGATGTTGTTTTGAAACTAACTACAGAAATGGATTGATATACTTACATTTTGACATATATACATGGAAGTTAAAAATAACAGAACATTATTTAACTCAAGGAATTAGATTACCATTGCTTCTTTGATATTTAACAGTGTACTATGTATATACGGAAAGATTTTGCAGAAATAACAAATTTAATTAAATACAAAATTGAAAATAATTTTGCCAATTTTGGATCATCAAAATAATTATGTAGAAAGCTTAAACGTGGATGCGACAAAATGTTTCTAGTAATCAATTTAAATGTTCTACATAATTATTGTGATGGTAACTAATTTCAAATCCGTATCTATATAGTTAAATTTTTAAACACTTGAGTTTTTTCCGTGTAGTATTTAGTCAGTGAATCGTTATTAATCTTAAAATCCTTTATGGATTTTGCACGTGACACGCTGCGATAATAAGAGGCCCTTTAGTTTTTCGACTACTATTTCTTCTCTATTCTTTTACTTATCTTAAGGCGGTTTTTCTTATCTCCTTTCCATCTTTTTTCATTTTTCTTTCCACTTATAGCTTTCCTTTTTCTGTCTGCGAATTAGTCACTACTCTTTTAAATTACGCTTCTCCATCTACCTCAATTTATCCGTTCTATAATCTTAGCTCATCTTTCTTTGTAGTCACGGTAAAACATCGCGGCATAAAAGGTAGCAGGAGATCCTTCCCTTACTTATTATTACGACCGCAATAAGCTTTTCCGAATCCGATTTGCGGCTCTACGGGATTATTAAGCGGCAGAGTTGTCGGGACGCGAATCAATTTTGCGCCTCTCAAAGATTAATCGTGCGCTACTTTGCAGCTCTCCGGGCAAATTAGTTAAACCTGCAAAATCTTCTTTGATCGAGAGACGCATCTACATACATTCGCATACTATCGAATATTTTCAACAATAATGTCAGCGAGAGAAAGAGACTGCGGATCTTTTTGATTTACGAATGTTTCGCTTTTGTCTCCATAAATATTACTCTTCCATTTCAATTTAATCCATTTATTTATTGATGGTTATACGAATGTTTTACGTCTATCACTTCGTCGAGAAGCAAAGCGAATGTACGGATTTCACAAACATCGCGCGAAACCGCGACATAGAATGGGAACTGAAACGCATCGCGATCGCGATCGGATACAAGACCACCGCGGGTGGTGCGAAGACAATAGCTCGAGGGAAAATGGATCGTGAGGGACGTGACAGAGGGGAGGGAAAATAGAACGCGGCGCGGCAGGGAGGATGCGAATGCACATCTCCGCCGAGGAGTCACGTACTTTATAAAACGCAGCCGTTACACCGGTGTCGGAGACAGGAAAACGGGAAGCGTCCGCATGCACATTGGTGTGAAGAAGGGGAACAGACTGGTCGGAACATATGCTTCCCTTTGCAATATAGCGGGGAGGGAACGTCTCCGACCGATAAACCCCCGCAGAAATGAGCTTTTTTCGCCCATTTCTCTCTCCATGCGACCGCCATCGCTCCTTCGCAATTTTCGATCTACCTTCTTTTCTCTCTCCTCTCTCTCTCTCCTTTATATCTCTTTACGCGAAAGCCGATTTTTCTGTTCTAGCTTGTAACTGTAGTGACAAACGACCTCTCCAATAGACAGTGTAGATAAATGAGGCAAAATCTGGAATGACTGAACCACACTGAAAAATCAGAGAGAAGACGCCGCGTCTATTTTCTTTTCTCCTCTAAAGATGCGAGAATAGGTATATTTTGTTCATATTTCATATAGTCAAATATTGTACTTGTAACGTATGCAAAGAAATTATTCCCCATTTAACTTCAATTAACAGTAACATTAACGTTATAATTCCACACTTAACAATATATAAATGTAATGTAACACATGCGTTATATAAGAGTTATATTGTTGAGTGCAAAATTATTACATTCATGTTATATTACTTTAGTTGGTGTTTACTGGGTTAAATCTTGCATATTCATTTAATGGTACAATAAACAGCACATTATTTGTTAATTGTCGTTTTGCATGTCACATATTTGAATGCTTAGAAATATTAAATTTATTCCATCTATCTATCGTATATTACGTCTATGAACGTTCAATCACCTTTTTTTTTGGTTTTTCCTCCTTTCTTACCATACTCGCTTGATATCCGGTTTTCATTGTTATAATTATTATTACTACTCTGTTTTATACAAATTGCGACAGAAATCAACTGCATTTAATTATTGATTTCTTTGTGAAATTCTTATTTTAGCAAAAAATGAATTAACCTTTTATTTCTTTTTATAAGGCTCTAGAAATATATTTGTAAGAGTCTAATCGGAGTTAATTGCAAAAAAGATTTAATCTTCTTACTCCTCTCTCTCTCTCTCTCTCTCTCTCTCTCTCTCTATCTCACTTTTTCTACTAACTTTTAAGATCACGATGTTAGTTATTGGAAATAGATCTTAAGTTTTGTGCCAGAATATTCTATTAATAATCTCTTCGTTATAAAAATAACGATACTTCGGTTATAAGAAGTTTGTGACGGAAATACTCTGATGAGACATTCTTAAGTTGCGATTCAATGGCTTCAATTATAAAAGTAATTCGAACCTCACATTACGATGCTAAATCCGATGGAGCTCGTCCATTCAGCTGTGCGTCTCGAAGAACGGATTTCATTTCGTTCCATTCCGTTCCGAATCGACCTGTCGCACGGAGTCGGTGCGACCTGTGGAACTCTATAGACACGGCGCGCTGGCGGTTATATTTTAACGAGGACGTCACGTAGCCCCGGCTGAAAGACACGAAGAGATGCCGCGTTCGGTGTTCCGCCCAGAATTTCCCTCCCACCTGCTTTTCTCTCAGCTGCCAGTCACACGAAATCTTCGTGTGTATATCTTCCGGTGAGATCACTGCCGCTTTTATATTCAACGTTATTTTCGCGAATGCTTTCTGTCTCTCTCTCTTTCTTTCTATTTTTTCCCCAAATACAGAATAAACGGTTTTTTTATATTGTCGTTTTGATAGCACGTCAATCAATTTTAAATCACAACTTTTTAACATATTCGACAATTGTTACATCATATAAAAAAAATTCCTTGAGCGTGAACTCGATTGCGTTTTATTTTTTTCCCTCCATCTGCAATTATATTTTTATTCTCTCTATCTAGTCCAGGTTCTTTCTTGCTGTTTTGAGTATATACAAAATATATATTTATTTTCAAGAAATTTGAAAGTAAAATTTTATTTGTGCCCAAAAAAGTCCCAGATTGCAGACGAAGGATATATCGAATAATTTGAATTATTATAGAACATTATTATAGAATTATTATAGAAACATAGAATGTTTATTCTCTCTTTTATCGCACGATATTAAAAGCCAAATAAGAGAAAATGGAAAGATTGTGCGATCGCCATAAAACTATGTAACGAAAAAGATTATAAGAAAAAGATCATAAGAGAAAAATAAAAATTTTTAATGACAAAATTTATGTATGTGTAATGAGACTTTAGATCCGTTTCGTGCGTACAAAGAAATACATCTCTACCTTTCGCTTCACCATTACTTTTGCATAGGCGAAGACTTCAGCTTTTATACAACATGTTATTTTTCTGTTATATGAGCGCACATGAAGAGTGACACACTGCGGTGTTTACGAGCGCCCGTTTGGAAGCACAAAATATACATGGAGCCCTCAAAATTTGCGAGTGACGTCCTTATATAAACTCATACGGGATAGTATAGCGATAAGAATGCGGGGATGTGTGTGATGAATTTGAAATAGAGGATTTATCGCGCTCTTGAAATCTCGTGGCGAGGAAGCTTACATGAAAATGCGAAATATTATAGTTGACACATTTCTAGTTATATACAATATGAAATAAAACTATATAACTAATTTACGTGGAAATTACTGTATAAAATTTTATCACAAACTCTTGTAAGAATAAACATTATTTCAAAAGACAAATCAGAGAGATCAATATATTGGTCAAAATCCATTCAGTTAATATCTAATCAAGTTGGTAGCCGGATGTAATTTTCCGCAAGCAATATTAACGTCTATCTATAATAAAATAATTATTTAACTAGCATATAGGAAAGAAACTCCCAGTTTAATCGGGACAGTCATTTTCGTATTTGCTATTCGTAGATATGTGATTCATAATGTCGTTTTTCAATTCGAAAGTGATAAGGAAGATACAAAAGAAATATCATAATTCTTCCCTTTTCATCTCTTTCGATATTCGGATTTTAAAATCATGATAGACATATCGACAGTATATTCTTGAATTTTCTTCACGATGAATTTTCTTTGCTTCAGATATCTCCTTCCGTCAGAATAATTTTTATTCGTGGTATAAAGCAACAATTTATACAACAATGTATGTACACAAAAATAATTTATTTTACTGCTAGATGACAGAAATAGACAAGATGCTTTATCTTAATCATAATTCAAAATAAGAAAGAATGATGAATGGAGTTAATTTTTTCAATACTTGTGACATATACATGATTCATCAATTTTTAACTATTTTTTGAGAAAGATAATTTTAGTTTTATTTCTTACTTTATATCTAATAATAAATCTAAGTTAACAATTTAAAGAAAATACTAATTATGTAAAGTACCCACAATTATGGTATAACAAAAGTTACAACATCAAAAGCAGCAGAATTTCATTAATTAATTATCAATACTGACTATTAAACTTTTAAATTTGTAATCAATAAATTTGATTATTCAATCAATAATATATTAGGTGGAATTTTATACTTTATAATTCATTTACAATGAAATATACACATAATAATGTTATTAAGTGCATTATTAAAAAAATTAAAATTTCAGTTGTTTAAACATGACTTGAAATATTATATATATACAATGTATAATGTACAACGTACTATGCTTTACAATTGTAATTTTAAATACTTATATATGTATATATATATATATATAAGAGAGATTTAATTAGTACTAATAAAATTATAACGAGAAATAATATTGTCGCAAAATTTCAACGTATTGTTAAAAATTATTTGCTTTTACATGAATATAAAAATAATTTTATCAATAACTTTATCTCTGTTTTTATTTTTAATGCTTTAGGCGTATTAAATGTTAGATAATATTAATTTAAAAGCACAAATATTTTTCGTATTCGTTTTCTATTTAGTTTGAAACATTCATATGCAAATATTTGTAAATGAAAACGGAAAATCTAAAAAAAGATGCATATTTTCCGCATAATGTTTATCTGCAACGTAAAATTCTTTGTATTTATATAAAATAATTTTAAATAGCGTTTTATTATTAAACAAAAAATTTTTTTTCATGTTAAATAAAGAAATATAATTTTATACGACTTTTCTTCCATATTCACATTGCATGTATTATTTTAAAAGGATATATTATAATTAGTAGATATATGTTCTAAAGTTTGTCACTTTGTTAAATACTTAAATTAAACTAAGACAAGAAAAGAGGAAAAAGAAGGCGTCATCGTTCGTTCATGATGATATGAAATGATCGTGCCGCATGTCGATCAGACGACCAATTATTTTCAAGAAAAAAACGAAGTGAAAAGTCAGAGAGAAGAAGCAGATAGCTGCTATGGAAAAAAAAACGAACGACGAATGTACGTCGTTGACCAATTATTTTTTGTGATGAATCAAAATATTTAAAAGCGATCTAAATAATTATAATAATATAAAATTTGTAACAAACAAACGTATTTTTAAAATCATATCGGTATGTCTCTTTTTAGTTATTACAAATATCTTCTGACGTATTTCTTTATTAATATAAAAATTAACTTTGAATATATTATAAAGTTATATAATGTACTGTTAAAAATTTGTCGTGTATATAAAAGTTATGCGTTTCGCGGGTTTCCTCCATGTCCAGATCCATTCTTGAAATGCCAACGTTTCGTGAACCTTGCAGTCCACTTCATCAGGGCAAGGAGCAGCCTGATA
>NW_017299806.1:1046284-1046642 GCF_001594075.2 Trachymyrmex cornetzi
ATCCAAAAAGATAGGACAAATTTTAAGAAATCCTAAAGATCAAAGACCTCCACTCAGCTCCGCAGGAGTATATAAAATACCTTGTTTCTGCGGTATAGATCAAGTATAGATTGGAGAAACCTGGCGAATGGTCAACCTACGGATCAAAGAATACCAACGTAATGTCAGGCTAAACACGCCACGCAGTCGGCATTATCAGAACACAACATCGAAACAGAACATCAAATACTGTTTGACAAAACGACCACAATAGCCAACATTACATCATACTTTCCAAGAAAGTATAGAGAAGCCAAAGAGATACAAAAACACCCTAATAATTTAAATAGAGATAATGGCTACAACATAAATAAAATAT
>NW_017299806.1:1046680-1082748 GCF_001594075.2 Trachymyrmex cornetzi
GAACGGCTTGGAGGAACAGCTCAGTATCAGGCAGGCTGCTCCTTGCCCTGATGAAATGGACTTCAAGGTTCACGAAACATTGGCATTTCAAGAATGGATCTGGACACGGAAGAAACCCGCGAAACGCATAACCTTTGTATAGAAAGCATCCGTGGAAGCCTCAAGAATATTTGTCATATATATTTGAAGTGACCAAATATATTGATGGGCATAAATATGAATTAAATATACAAGAGGTTCTCAGATTAAATTTACCACCGAATTTTAAATGTGAATTTAGAACAAACAAAATTTTCCTCTGGAAGTTATTCGCAAACGTTTCGTTTAAGATGTATCGACTTCTTAAGATACATAATTATAGGAATGAATAATATCGAAATAACGAAAAAACGCAAAGCTCAATAGAGGCATACAGAATCCAATTACTTTAACATAAAATATTTTCGATACAAATATAAATATATATTGTACATTGCAAAAAACAATATCTTCGATATTTGAAAATATTCTATTGTTTTGTTTGTGTATCTTTCTAATTATATTCGTGTAATACTATAATTATTCTTACAAATATTAATATTATTAAATATCGACTATTCACGTAATATATTGTTTCCCTCGCAAGAACTTGACATTACTAGGAATTGTAGTAAGATTAACACGTACGTAGTAATGTTACCGACAATCTAAAAAGAAAATACGACAGAGTAAATAACATATA
The DNA here is from genome assembly GCF_001594075.2 of Trachymyrmex cornetzi. Lineage (NCBI taxonomy): Eukaryota > Metazoa > Arthropoda > Insecta > Hymenoptera > Formicidae > Trachymyrmex > Trachymyrmex cornetzi. The sequence continues at coordinate 1,047,402 of NW_017299806.1, forward strand.
TTTAATTCATGAAAACAAGCAAGTCAATTACTTACTGCAACAAAAAGAGTCGCGTCCATATTGACACCCTTTGCTGAAAATATACTTTCGCGATGCAACATTTGCAAAGAAAATAGTTGCAACTGCAAGATTAGAGCATAGAATTAAATATTAAATTGAATAATCATGACTTAATATACAAACAATATTAAGTAGACTTTAAGATACAAACAAATCGCATTAGTACGCAAAAGTTTTTATACACTGAGAAGAAAAGTTGCTGCTTCAAAAAAATATTAATTGATTCAACTAACTGCAGCAATCACGGGTTGTCAAGTAAATATTTGTTAATTTAAATAAATACTTATTAATCCAAACAAATCACGGAAAAAACGATTACGGCTATCACGACCAGAAGTCGGCCTCAAATACATTTTTTGGTTATAAGAATTATTGTAAGATTGTAATGATTGTAAGATTAACACGTCTTAACGGCTGTTACAATATATCCATCTTACGGTTATCACAACCAAATATATCGATGGGCAAAAATTATCGTTATTTCCTGTTGTGGTAACCGTAGCGTTTTGTCTGTGATAACATGTTTCAAATTACAAGATTTTGTTAATCTAAATATATAAATACTCAAACTAAATAATCATTACGAATTAAATGCATTTAGTCGAGTTAACAACTTTTTTCCTCAGTGTATAAATTAAATTACATTACCTCGTATTTCACGTTTTCATCGTTAATACTGTTAAATACAATATGAACAGTGGTGCCGATTTCAAGAGCTTGATTCTTGCCAGTCTCGCAGGCCCATATGATCGAAGCCGTTTTTAAAAATTGATATATTATACATATCAGGAAATACCAGAACCAAAAATCTTTACGCATTTTACCTATTAAATCTTCATCATCAATGCGTAATGTAGAAATGCACCACTGCGTGATGTAGAAATACAGATTGAAAGTAACTTCGCAAATAGTTAGAGTTATCGAAGAGAGAAGCTGCAAACTGAAGATCAAATTCAACATCTGCACTGTGTTGCTGATCATTAGATACTGCTTTTCCAGAGCTTTGAGTTCCATCAGTAGGAATGGATTTCCTTGTTGATATATCCGGCTAAATATATGCGGCATATCTACCATCACGGGTTCACGAAGATTCGCAAGATTATCGTTGATTCTCTTAAAACAAGCTTTTAATATACAAACACAATTCATGTATAGCATATCCATCTGAAATACCACTAAACTGATATATATTGTATATAAGTATAATTTAAGGTCAAATTTCAGCTTGTAGTAACATATCGTTATTATCACGAAAAAGGAAAAAAAACTAAAGATATCTTTCGTGTGAATCAGTTTGGACAATTTCTTATATGTCTTCGAAGGTAGTGTTGAAGAGATATCCATTATTGTTTGCAGCAATCGCATTCGTGGACTGGTCAAGACGTGCGTGACGATCGTTATAAAACCACTAAATAAATAGTAGCAATTACCGTGAAGAGCTAAGGGTAGGTCTGAAATATACTTCCTTCCATGAATTAACCAATGAAGAAACATGAATTGCATATAGCAAATCATACAGGTAATGACAATTGACACAACACAACGTGATTTGGATAGCTTGAAGATCGAAGCATTCATCTTGTATGGAAATATTCCAAGAATGCGGCAAAAGATGAAGCACGGATACATTAAGGATTGAAAGTCCGTGGCTTGAAAAAGCTGCCATTTCTTCATTATTTGTTCTTGGAATTTTGATAACAAATCGAATGATCAGTAGAATGTCGTAGGAGTATAAACATTTCAGTCTTAACAAATAAAAATTATTATTGTCAATGCACTACACTTTATAGTATTAATATTATTGCAACAACTTCTTTTTATAATCATTATGTTTGTTTCTTTTTATTGAATATGTAGATTTGTTCGTCCTGTTTACACGCCAAAAATTTAAGTTTAAAACTGCAAATAATTGCTATCTCAAATGAGACAAGACTAAAGGGATACCTTGTTGGACGTCAAGTAACCATTGTGTTCTTCGATCGGCAATTGTACCTTTGGGATACAGAGTGCAAAATAATGATATATAATTGTTATGACAACCCATCAAATTATATATGCAAACACGAAACAGATAGTATCAACTACTCTCTCAATACCCACATAGACAAATAACTCTCTAAGATATATTAACTTCCTCTTCTTCCTTTGACATTTTTCCTTTGATATTATCCTAAAAGTCAATATTCTAATTATGTGTATATAGAATATTTAATATCTTTATGACACAATTTCGGAATTTATTTTTTATCTTTCATACATACGTATTTACTAAAATTTTTTATTATACTGTACAAATAACCTAAGCGATTACATACCTTTTCAACTTTCAAAAAAGTAAATTTTTTAAAATCTGAATTATTCTATATACATATAGTGACTAGAATATGGGAAATAAGTCTTAATGTAATGAATAAGTGTAATATGAATAAGTTACAAAAACATAATTATTCACATGAATCTTTTTTGTCAAATCTTAAACACATTTTTCTCGAAATCTTGTTTTTGAAAAGTCTTAGCGCGATAACAAATTTCAATCTTTTTTTATTAAAAAAAAGTTTTTACTTGTGTAAAATGCAATTCTTCACGATCTACTGTCGGGCCATTATAAAAATTTTTTATTATAACAATTTTTATAAATATTTAAAGGTCGAAAATTTGTCGACAAAATCGAACTTTTTCTTTTAAATGCTACAATTTTTACAAAATTTTAAAATCCGGCCCATCAGACCTTAATGACATAATCATTCCAGAGTCTAGAGGCTCGTAATCATTTTTCTTATTTTCGTTTGTTTTACAAAATTCTAGAACGTTAAAACCGGAGGAATACCTCATTAGAGAGTTCGAGAACAGCCTCAGTAAAATTTAACTAAATAAGTCAAAACAGTTTTAAAAAATTATTTTTTTATACATTAATAATCAATAAAACATGTTTTTGTCAGATATCAAATTCATCTCTTATCCTTTCCAAAAAAATCAATAATTTTTCAGGGTTGAGAAAGTATGTAATATTGGTTACATTGATTATTTCGGTTTTATATATGTTTACATTCTCATTTTTGATAAAAGAAATTGGAAAAAGAATACAAATATAAAAAGCAATTTTAAAAATAAATTTTTATATAATTGAATTATTAAACATCACGTATGTTAAAAAAATGTCGAGAGGCAGCAAATAGTAGATACACTATTAGCTACAGCAGATCAGAAATGAGATTTTAGAATAATATATAAGATAATAAAGCTTGAAAGAAATAAATCATAAAACTAAATAAAAATATAAGTTTTGGTTATACTTATTGTATCGTAATGTTCAACACTTATTAATAAATCTTTTTATTTTACGAGGGCCCAAATTGGGACCGAAACGTTTGTTATCATTAATGTACATAATTATTACTATTCTTGTGTTGGATTACATTGGCTCGTTTTATTAATTTTATAATAAACCCGCAAAAGCAAAAAAGTAGATTGCAATTATACTTTATTGCTTTATCAAGTCACATCACCTTTTATTAGTCGTATTATAAAAATTTCTTCAAATATATTATACTGATCAAACTGTTTATAGTTCATTTCAAGTAAAAATTTATCTTTTTTGATTTTTTACGTCAGAACGATATAATATTTACCCGAATGAATCTAACGAAATATTTTGATAATGTTGATCCGTTCTGTTCCAGATGCACAACAGAGTAAGTTACATGATACAGTAAATAATATATATATATATATATATAAATAATAATAAATAATATATCATTATTTCATGCGTGTGTCGTAGGTAATCAACAAAACGCCATGGTTACTTCATGACTAACAAATACTTGAGCTGTCTTTCACTATACGATGCAATAATTTTTAGTAGTTTTGAAATTAAACTTGGCAAGTGTAGATAGATTGTGAGAAGTTTATGTTGGTTCATGTATTTGCCGTAAACAATAAATAATAACATTTGAAACACATAGGAATTCGTATAAATAAGTTGCTGCTAAAAAGCGTTTGTGACGTAATTAATCATCTGATTAATAATTAATTATCCGATCGGTTATAGTCTACGATTTAGTTAGATCATTGTTTTTTTTATAATATTTCGACGAACCTGTTTAATTTGTTAATAATGTTTCCACAATTAAAAAATAAAAGTAAAGGAAAAATATGGCAGCTCTTCCGCGCCACGAATTTCGAATCATTAATGTATCCTTGCTTTATTTTTTCCTGCATTGTGGGAATATTTTCATACACGATTAATACTTCAACCATTAAGATTTGCAAACTACGCTATATTCTATCAACCATCATTATCTGCATTTTTAGCATTATCGAAATAAAAATTTTCTATGACTTCAATGTTTCTAAAACAACGACGACAAGCACACCCAAGAAGCTTGACTTTTACTGTTACCATATTTTAAGTAGTTTTATAACAATCAGTACATTCATTTTGAGTAGATCACGAATGCGTTTACTTCAGAACATATTAGAGATCTCTTTGAAATTGCCTCAAAAATCATATCAGAATTTATCTATGATAATCCATGCTAAGGACATTTTTGGATTTGCCTTTATAGTCGTGTACGCATCGAAAATTTTTTACATGCAGCATCTTGACATCTTGCGCAAAATTCTCACAGTATACATATATTTCGTGGGTTTACAAGCGGATATGTTGTACGTGAATTGTGTTTGCATATTAAAAGCTTGTTTTAAACAAGTTAATGACAGTCTGGCGAATCTGGGACAACTAAATGCAAATAGTATACCATACCTAACAGAAATCAATCACGAGCAAAGAAATCTATTTCTACTGATGCAACTCCAGACTCTGAAAAAGCAACATATGGCAATTAGCAACACAGTGCAGACACTAAACGCAACCTTTTGTTTGCCACTTCTTACTACGATAATTAAAACCTTCACTCAAATCACTTTAACCTTGTACTATTACGCAACGCAAGTACAAAAGCATGATGTATCTAAGGGCAATCTAGAAAAACAGAATTATCAAGAACACCTTATTATCTTATCTGTAACATATTATTTTATAAAGATAGTATTGATAGTATGGGCTTGCGAAACCGGCAAGAACCAAGCCATGAATATTCGTACCACCATTCGAGACGTGTTTAACAGCACCAATGATAAAGAAATAAAATGCGAGGTAGATTAGAAAAATTAAATTTAATTCACATATTTTATGTATTTTTCTAATTATATCTCACGTATACTAATATAAATAATACGATTTTCAATCTTATTTTATCAGATTGGTAACATCGTTAAATTTCATATTTAACAATTTTCTACCTGCAGTTACAGTTATTTTCCTTGCAATTAATGCATCGCAAGAATATATTCTCTGCAAAGGGAATTATTATTGACGCCACGCTTCTTACTGAGGTGAGTGATCAATCATTTTCTTTCGTTAAATCAATGTAGGTACATTTAACTTTATTCCGTGGTTTTGTGTTTTTTAGCTGGTGGGTGGCATTACGATGTACATAATCATTTTGATACAATTTTTGTTAATGTGGAATTCTTGTGGCGGACAATCTTAAAAATTAAAATATTTTATAAATAAGATCAATTACCGAAAATCTAATCTTCTATCTAACATAAAAAATCTATCATAACATAAAGAGTCTATCTAACATAAAAAATGTTTTAATATTAAATATATCTACTTATTATTATTATAAGTAGAATGTCATTATGAGAATCTCTTGAGATGTTTTATATTTAATTAAAAACGTCACAAAATTGATATACTTAATTACATTAGCGTTAAAATTTATATTGATTACTAAATTAAAATATTAAGGAGGTTGGAGAGATTCCGAGAGAGAGGTTTGTGGGAGGAGAGCGAATGTGAACGCAGAAGAAGGGAGAGAAGAAAGTGAGGAAAGAGAAAGGGAGGTAGAAAGGAGAGATGGAGTATTAAAGTATTCTGCTTATGAATAAATAAATAAGTTCATTGAGTAATGATTATAGTAGAGCTTGGGACGGAAGCGGAGGTCCTTGTTATGTGTGCGTGTGTGTGCGCGCGCGTGTGTTGCGCCGAGCGTTAATAATAAGCGAGGTCTGATTGTCACGATTATGTATTGATTACAGTTGTTTTTTGAAGATGATTGTATTGTATTCCCCAGGGGAATCACTAAACTGATACTACTATACTACTACTACTACTATACTACTACTACTACTACTATTAAATTCAAATATTAAAAAGTTGAATGTTAAATTTCTTTCTAATACGTGAGGATACTAATATTTTCAATTATGTTCATAATTAAATGTCCCTGTACTGTGATTAATAATACTTTAGCCAGGTGTGTTTCCAGCGAGTTGTGTTTGCATTTGTAAATATTAACATCCAAGAAATTCAAAAATTGAATTTAAAATCATCTGTCCATTTTTTTAAACGCGTATGATGAAAATACGCGGCTACCGTTCTTCTGAAATGACAGAACATTGTTCCTGAGTTTACGAAATTAATTCGATTGATATTGACGATCCCGTCCTCGTCATGCACAGTGGAGCGTTCCTTCTCTGCGCTAAGGAGAATAAAAACATGGCTACGGTCATATCTGACGTAAGTGCAATTGAATAATTTGGCTGTTTGCATATCCATGTAGATTTAGCAAATGATACTGACGATAAAACAAAACTAAATAAATTGATAAATAATATAAGTAGGAATCAATGGAATGCCTCCACGTTTGTAATTGTTAAGATTACAGATAATTAAATTAATATAAGAAAAAATTTCATACTTCATAATTTCATCGGCTACCCTTCCCCAGGCGACAAAAATTTCCACATTCAAGGGCGAGACAAGTCGCCTGGTCTAATTTTAGCAATTTATATATATGAATAAAATAGAAACTAGTTCTTAAATTTTATGAATATTATAATATGTTAATCTTTAATATACATATACGTTTAAGTCATTCGTGTCCTGAGTATTTCTTTTCTTTGAAATACTAAAAGTACTAAGCACTCAGACAACAAAAAATGTCTAAAATCAGGTCATAAAACCTGAAGGTTTTTTGCGTCTAAAAGATGACTTAAAGACGCGTGTCTTATGTTATAATTTTATAGACTTTGTGTTGTTTAGGTAATTAGTTATAATATTTATATAAAATTTTTTTTAATACATAACCGTATGACTATTTTCTAAAGATGTTAAAGTATATGTAGGAACAGTTTAATGATTTTTATTAAAAATTTAATGATAAATGTAATCTTGCGAATCTAAAACCTTATTTGACTATTCTTTGTTTCAATGAGCAAGAAATGTAGTTTTTAAATTTTTTTTCGTTGTATGAATCTTAAGTAGCGCCCACTAAGTATATAGCGCTGTTGCTGATCAAGAATTGAGTCGAAAAGTTTTTAGTTATTTTTTTCTAGAATGTTCAATGAAACAGTTACACATATATATGTGTATATGTGTGCGTGTATGTAAAAATTAATAAATAAAATTAACATTTTCTACGAACTATTGTACTGAAGATGTCTGTTTTAATTTAGATGGGTCAGTACTACAACTGCGCACTAATGATAGGAGTTTAAATATGTATCGACTTTTTTTATTCAATAGTGAGAAATAAAATAGTAAGAAATCAAAAATATAAAAACATTTATCTTAATGAGAGCAACATATATTAATATGTATATTCACAAAATGCTACGAGAAAGCACCCACATAAGTGCATTTGATAATAATCACTATCAAATTGAGAAGAAGCTTTTACAAAAGTGTCCGACAGTAATATTAAATATATTAAATGCAAAATATAATATTTTTTTAAATTATATTATATAAAATATATATTTTGTTTATTTCGTCTAAAGTAAAAGTTTGCCTTTCTTTTTTTTTATTACGACATATATTTACTGTAACTTTGTCTTTATTATAAATAAATTTAATAGAAGACTAAAAAAATATCTTGATAACGATCACTTGCTTTGTATGTAATCTAGATGCGCAACATTGTGAATTACATGTCATAGTAAATAATACATCATTACTTTATGCGTGTTCTGGAGATAATAAGCGAAAAGCCATGGTTACTCCATCACTAACAAATTCCTGAGCCTTCTTTGCTATACGATGCAATAATTTTTAGTAGTTTTGAAATTAAACTTGACAAGTGTACACGGACTGTAAGAAGTTTACGTGAGTTTATGCATTTGCCGTGAGTTTACGCATTTGCCGTATAAAGACAACAAAACTTTGAAGAGAAATTCTTGTAAACACATCGGTGTTAAAAAACATTAATATAACATAATTAATACCTTTTTAATTATAGTCAATGATTTAAATTACTGTTGTCTTATAATATTTCGTCATGGTCAATTCGGCATTGAAAATCAACAACTTCAACGATTTCAAAAGAAGAGGAAATATATGGCAGCTATTTAACGCTATGGATTTTGAATCATTAATGTTTCCTTGCTTCACTTTTTGCCGCATTTTGGGAGTATTTCCATATAAAATCAACGCTTACACTATTAAAACTAATAAGTTATGTTACTTCTTATCGATCATTGTTATTTGCACTTTAAGCATTTCTGATTTATATACTCTCTGTAAAATCGATTATAAAATCTTCTACAACCATAACCACAATAAAACGTTGCCACCCGAGCCTAACGATCCTAAAACTCCCGAGCTACTTGAACGTAACTGCTTTTACATTTTCGGTGGTTTAACATCATTCATTACATTCCTTTTGAGTGGATCGCGAATGCGTGTACTTCAGGACATACTGGAGATATCTTCGAAATTGCCTCAGAAATCATATAAAAATCTATCTGAACTAATTCATGCCAAGGACATTTTTGGATTTCTTTTAATAATCATACAAATATTGTTATACTATCAAGGTCATTATGGAGAAAAATATGATCTTTTAGCCAAGGCTTTGATACTATATCTCCATTTGCTGGAATTCCAAATGAACATGATGTATATGAATTGCGTTTGCGTATTGAGAATTTGTTTTAAACAAATCAACGAGGGTCTGCAGTTTTTTCAAAAATTTATGCCGAACGATGAGCCAAGTCTTTTAGAAGCAACTTATCAAAAGCAGAAGAATCCATTCCAATTGTTGCAACTCAAGGGTTTGATAAAGCAGCATCAGATAATTAGCAACACACTAGAAAAGTTACAAGGGACATTCAAATGGCAACTTCTTTCTACGTCTGTCATGACCTTTATTGAAATCACTTTCAACATCTACTTTCTCTTCGATCGAATGCAAGGGGAAAAGCTATCTGTAACAAAACTGAAGGAACATTATGATCTTATTGTATTTTCAATAAATTACAGTATAAAAATATTATTGGTAGTATGGGCTTGTGAAACTGGCAAGAATGAAGCCACAGAGATCAAGACCAGCGTTCACGAAGTGATTAACAATACTAGCGATGAGGAAATACAATCCGAGGTAGATTTAAAAATAAATTAATTCGCATATATATTTTATACACTGAAAAAAATGTTATTCATAATATGAATGACATTTACTGACTTTAAATTCATTGATATAATGAACTTTTAAGATATTATCATTGATATAATGAACTTTTAGATATTATGAATATTTTATTGAGTATTTTTTATTAGCTAATAACTGGATTTATTAATATAACAAATCACTGTTTATTAACATGCTGTACTTGAATATATCATAACTTAATATAACATTTAATTAAATCAATGAAAAAGTTCATTCTTTCAACAAATATGTTCATATACTTAATAAATTCATTTATTAGATGTCTATTATAAAATTTTGTAGAAGTGATAAAATACATTCATTATATTAACGCATTTTTTTATTAGTTAATAAAATCTGTACATTAGCTCAATAAACGCATTAATAACAATAAAGTTTAATGCATGATTTAATGATATTATTCATTGAATGAATAAAGTTTTTTGTTATTATAATAAACCCATGGCAGACTATTTTAATGTATATATTCATTGTCACAATGTATTCTTAATAGTTTAATAACTCAAATTGATCATTTTATAAAACCTAAATCATTATAGGAATAAAATTGTTTATTGGACCAATTCTAATGAATTTTTTATTAATACCAATGCATACTTTTATTGTATTTACGTACATTTTTGGATCAGTGTATATATTTCTAAGTGTATATCCATGTATAATAATGCGAATTTTAATATATTAATTTAATGTATGAATTTATAAGATTTATAATTACGCCTTTCAATCCTGTATTTTATCATTTTTATTTTTGCAGTTAAAAATATTTTCTTTGCAATTAATGCAACGTGATACTGTATTCTGTGCAAAGGGACTTATTGTGAACGCTATGCTTCTTACAAACGTGAGTGATTAATCATTTATACTTTTATTAAATAAATAGATAGATATATTTAGTTCAAACAAGTAAAACAAGGTTTAAATAGATATATTTATATTCATTTTGTGATTTTTTGTGTTTTTTTAGATGGCGGATCTCGTTACCACGTATATATTAATTCTGATACAATTCATGGCAATAAAGGATTCTTGCTTTAAATCTTGAAGATTTTACATGTACATATATTATCCAATTAACTAAAAAATATCTAGATCGAACATGAAAGGTATTTTAAATATATACTCATGTATTGCGTGTGAATAGAATATCACTGTGAGTAAAAGATTTATACTTATAAAGATACTTGTTTATATGCATATACGCACATACATAAACATTTAAAGATATTATATCATGCATATATTTATGACACTGCAGGTAACAAAATTTGATCTTTAATTTTTGTAATTGTCACATTCATAGCGACATTTGTACGAAATGGTAAATAATTTTGCGGCTCTAAAATTATATTTTAAAGTTCTGCATTTCAAACTGGAAGACGTGTATTTTTAGATATATTTTCGGTTACACAATGTATTTTTATTATAAAATGCTTCTTTTTTTCGTTTAACAAATATCTTGCACAACTGTGTCCTTTTATTAGTCTATTATCAAATCCTTTTATTATTAAAATTATCAAAAATAGAGTAATAGACAGAAGAAAGAGAGGTTATTAATCGTTAAGCTTTATATTTTTGAAATTTCTGTAATGCAGATGTATTTTGCATATTAAAATAATGACGACTCATTTTGAGACACTTTATTTAATGTTTATTTATAAATATGTAAAAAGGAACAGACATATCTCCTATAAAATACTATATTAAAGATGTCTGATTTAAGCAGACAATTATACAAGTTTATATGAGATCACAAATGCATATATAGGAAAGAATCTATAATTTATAGGTCGGTATTACATCCAATTACATCTACGCAACTATTTTGGTTACGTCTGCATTGGATTCACTCAATAATTAGAAATAAAGTAAAAAGATTAAAAAATATAAAAAAACTTTCAATTTAATTAGAACAATATATAATACATACATACAAGATGCCGTAAAGCAACAGAAAGTAGATCTATTGTAATCATAGTAAATCGAAAAAAAAATCATTCATGAGCTCAACAGTAATATTGAATACACAAAATACAATTCCTTAATTGCCTAATCAAATTTTATTATTTTTTTCATTAGTCATATATTATAAAAAATTCTTTAAATATAATACATTGACTAAACTGCTTATGCCATTTAAAGTAAAAATTTGTCCTTCTTTTAACTTTAGAATAGCACAACATATACTATTTATTAGAACTTTTTGCGTTTACCAATATATGTCTAATGGAAGACTACAAAATGTCTTGATAATGTCCATTTGTTTTGCACATGACCTAGATGCGCAAGATCATAGTTTACATGACACAGATAAATATATGTTATTGTTTATGCGTGTTTCGAAAATAATAAGAGAAAGCCATAGTTTTACTTGAAGGCTAACAAGTTTCTAAGTCCTGTTTCATTATATCATGCAATTATTAATAGTTTTAAAAATAAGCTCGCTGGATGTACATGACTGAAAAAAGTTTATGTCAGTTTATGGACTCGACATAGAGATATCAGAAAATTACACTTGGAAAAGAAATTGTAAACAAATTGTTATTAAAGAGTATTTATAACATATGTATTATAATTAAAATTATATTATAGTCTACGATTTAGATTAATAATTATTTTTATCCAGTGGTATTTATGTCGTACTTTATAATATATGTATTACTATTTAGTATATTATTAATAAATATAAAATATATTGAGAAATATTATTTTTTTCTCTTTCAATTTAAGTTAAAGAATTGCTTTCTACTCTCCCCACAGAAATCCCACGTAATTTAGTCTGGGGGTTAAAGGGATTAAATTACTTGACTCGAAAAAAGAACAACGATCACACAGCTCATAAGATAAATATTATATCTTTTTCAGAATGTTAACTCTTATTATAAAGTCACGAAAAATGCGTTTAACTTGTTACACGCACTCTCCGAGCGTGTATCTGCGAGACCGAGTGTCTAAATGTGTTCTGCCTTACGCTTTACTTCACCAACTTCTTACCCTCTCGAATAAATAAAATATTTAGTCGGGATTTGAACAAACAGCAAATTAGAAAGTTCTTACAATGAGCTTATAATAGTAAAATTGAATATGTAAAATGTCAAATATTTTTCAAAATATATTATATACAACAAATAAATGATTTATCCCATTTATAATAAAAGTTTGTCTTTCTATTCTAATTTTATATCGACACGATATATATTTACTGTAACTGTGTGTGTTTCCCTGTACATAAATTTAATGGAAGATTAAAAAATATCTTGATAGTATCTATTCCTTTTGTACATAATCTAGATGTGCAAGATTATGGACTACATGACATAATAAATAATACACAAGTAATACATCATTTTATATGTGTTCTGGAGGTAAGATAAGTAAAAAACCATGGTTACTGTATAGCTAACAAATACTTGAGACCTCTTTCAATATACGATGCAATAATTTTTAGTAGTTCAGAAATTAAACTTGACAAGTGTAGGTACACTGTGAGAAAATATCGCTCCATTTGCTATGGAATTACCAATAAATTATACTTGAAAGAGAAGTTTTTGCAAATAGATTGTTGCTAAAGAGAGAGTATGGATAACATCCTTAATATATCCACGATTATAGTATACGATTTAAATGATCTCAGGTAACACTTCAATAAGCATGTTTAACTCATTATCGAAATTCTATAAATCCAATAGTAAAAAGAAAGGAAATAAATGGCAACTATTTCGCGCAATTGATTTTGAATCGTTGATGTATCTTTGCTTTATTTTTTTGCCGCATTCTGGAAGTAGTCATTTTCACATGTAACAATAATTAAGATTAAATCATACTATTTTCTATCGACTATTATTATCTGCACTTTCTACGTTTACAGTCTAAATATACTCTACGACATCAATATTACTAACAAATTTACAAGCATTCTCATTAAATTTGAACGTAACTGTTTTTACATTTTAAATGGTTTCATAACAGTCGTTACATTCATTTTGATGGATCACGAATGCGTTTACTTCAAACCACGACCGTTTCTTTGAGATTACCGCAGCAATCATATGAAAATTTATTTAAACTGGTCCATGCCAAGGACATTTTTGGATTTTTTTTTATAGTCGCACGTGTGCCATTACTTTATTACAATATAAAACAAACCATCTTGCATCAGATTTTCATAATATACAATGTTTTATATTTCAAATAAATATGCTATACATGAATTGTGTTTGCATATTAAAAGCTTGTTTCAAAACAAATTAATAGTCTGATGTATCTGCGAATACTCATAATCAACGGCGAGCCATATCTTTTGAGAGGAATCCATCATAAACAGAGAAATACATTACTGCTAATGCAACTCAAGGATCTGATAAAACAGCATCTGGCAATCAGCGACATAGTACAGACGCTGGCAACGATCTTCAGTTGGCAACTCCTTTCTACGAAAATTTTGGCCTTTATTGAAATCACTTTCCACCTGTACTTTTTCTTATAAGGGAATCTCTCGAGGTGACAAATTCTGATTTTAATGAAACTTTGTGAACGTAACTATAGCTTACATAAAGAGATGAATTTAGAAAATATCAGTTGCGGCCCAAAAACGGTTTGAAGGGGTGAAATCACGTATATAGCTTTTTTCAGCTTTTTCCGTTATATCTCGACAAATATTTGAGATATAAAAAAATGTTTTATACAAAAGTTTTACAACAAAATCAGCTGTATTTATTCGCGTTTTCAGAACAATTATTTACCAATTTTTTATCAAAATTTTCGAAAAAAAATTGTTAAATAATTATTAAAAAAAAATATCATTGACATAAGTAAATAGAGGTAATTTTATTGTAAAACTTTTGTATAAAACATTTTTTTATATCTCGAATATTTTTCGAGATATAACGGAAAAAGCTGAAAATCGCTACATACGTTAGGGGTGATTTCACCCCTTCAAACCGTTTTTGGACCGCAACTGATATTTTCTAAATTCATCTCTTTATGTAAGCTACAAATTCTCGAAGTTTCATTAAAATCAGAATTGTCACCTCGAGAGGTTCCCTTGTTATTGCGATTACAAAAGATGACATTAGCGATTAAGGATGTATCTAGAGACACCTAGCGATATAAAGATAAAATGTGAGGTAGATTAAAAAAATTATAATTTAATTCGCATATTTCATATATTTTTCTAATTACGCTCCGCATATATCAATATAAATTTTAATGTATTATCAGCTTTATGATTTATTAAAGTTATAATTAAGTTTTTCAATTCCGTATTTAACAATTTTTTTATCTTCAATTACAGTTATTTGCTATGCGATTAATGTATCGCAAAAATGTGTTCTATGCAAAGATGTTTATTGTGGATGCTACGCTTCTCACTGAAGTGAGTGATCAGTCGAATTAATGTAAATATTATAGATATACTTATATAGTAATACATCGAGATTTTGTTTTTTTAGATAGTTGCATTGCTACATATCTGTTAATTTTGTTTCAGTTTTGGTTAATATCGAATTCTTACGTTAGATAATTTAATTCTATATGTATGATTTAATTAGTAAAGTTAGTTTGTAAAGATATCTAGATTGAATGTATAAAAAATATTTTAATTATTAAATATACTTATTTTTATTCTTATAAATAGTATGTAATTGCGAATAGAATGATGTTTTATGCTTATAACCATATACGTATATGTATAGAAACATTTTAAAAACCCTTCTATCAGTTCTATTATTTCCGCTAATAATTAGTGCGCAATCAAATAATATGTATAAGGTATTATTTGTTGAAATATATAGTTAAACAGTATATTAAAGTATATAACTAAACAATGTACCTAATGTAAATATTTCTGAGGAATATCACTTTGTAGTAATATTATAACAATATGTTCTAAAGTTTAAATTTTTTAATACATTTGTGTTATAACTATAAATCTTCCGTTTGTGATCAATGTTTTTTAGCAACAAGCGAAATTCCACGTCTAAATTTTTTTCAAATAAAGAAGGATGAAATACTCTCCTTGAAAAATTATTTGATAATGTAAGTATGTAATAGAGATGTTAAAAAGTAATCATAAATTTTTCAACATTTTTTATATACCCAGAACAGTGAAAAAATGAAGGATGGATAAGAAAGATAGATTGCGAATAGCGGCCTAATTTTATTACTGCATTCAAATATTAGTCATTACTAATGTTAGCGCGTTACTCAGCAATTTGATATTTTGATTTATTCAACTCAGGCTCCCGCGCTTGAGTGTGTTAGCACATAAGTTTCGGCTTGGTGACTGGCCCGCGACCAGAGAGGGCGCCGTCTATTTGTGTACGGGAGCGTGAGTGACGCGACGAGCGAGGCGAGTCGGCGAGAGTTTTGGCGACGAGTCTTGTTCTTATCATGTAAGGCAAGGCAGAGTGTGTTTGCAAAATAAAGAAGCATTAGAGTATTGCCAGTAATTGGTCTTTCTAGTTCATTGATTCCATATACAACATCATAACAACTAAATTGAAATATTCGTTGAACAGTTAATGTAAAATTTGTGTAATTCCTAACAATATGTATAATAAATATATTAAATTATGTCTCAAGTGAATTGTTGTTATGTTTTATATGATTAATATAAAATATGATAACTAATATATTAATTTTAGCAATATACATAGTTAAATATGAAAGAAAAAATTAATTTATTTTTTTATGTCATATTAATGGCGATATTTGTATGAAATTCAATAATAATATCCTATAATAATATTCTATGATAAGTCTATATTTCTATGATATATAATCTTGCAGCTCTGAAATCATATTTCAACATTCTGCATTTCAAACAGCAAGATTTGTAATTTTCAGAGATGATTTTCGTTACAGAATGTATTGTGATTACAAAATGCATTTTTTTATTCCATTCAACAATTATTCAGCACAATAATGTCCTTTTATTATATCCTTTATCATCCTTTAATCATATCTTCACTATCAAATCGTAAAGTATAAATAAAATGAGAAAGAAGAGAGATCATAAGGCGTAAAATACCTTTCATTTCTGAAACTTCGTAAATTTTGCATCTTGAAATAATGACGACTCATCTCGAAATATTTTACTTAATGTTCGTTTATAAATATGTAAAAAGGAACAGGCTATCTTATCTCTTACAAAATATTTTATTTAAGATGTCCGATTTAAGCAGATAATTATACAAATTTATTCAATCATATCATAAATGCATATGCAGCAAAGAATCTATAATTCATAGGTCGGTATTAAATCTGCGTAATTACGATGATGGTGTTATGTCTGTATTGGACTTACTTAAAATACTGGTTTACAAAAAAATGTTTTTAAGTCATACATGAACTCAGCAATAATACTGAATACACTAAATGCAATTCTTTAAGGGGATTCTAAAGTGAAACCAGAATTCTAATGATCGCTGTTTTGCTGATACAATGCACGACATCAGAAGACACGGTAATGTTTCGGCACTAAGGCTAGCACAACGACACTGACTATTTTACGCGAGACCGCGAGTTGCGGGAGATTGCGATTATTAGATCTCAATAACGGCTGAATCGATCAGGTTCTACATATATCTTTTACTACGACATCAATATCTCACGCACGTACATACATAAATTTTAGTAAAGCAGTTAAAACAAAATTTGCTCTTTAATTCCTGACTTAATTTAATAAGCTATACATTTATTATTTATACTTTTATAAGCTATACATTTATAACTTTAAATTTACATGAATATGAATCGAATGGAAGACTAAAAAATTACTTGATAATGTTCATTCGCTTCGTACATGATCTAGATGTGGAAGATTGTGAGAATTACATAGTTAATTATTATTAACTATACATCATACATCATTACTATATGTTACGTAGATGATAACCAGAGAAAAATTAAAATATTTTATATACAATTATATATAATTATATATAAAATATGTTTATATATATATATATAACATTTTTTCCCGGGAGAGAAAAACCATGGTTACATCACGACTAACAAACTCCGAGTTCTTTTTCGATATACGATGCAATAATTCTTGGTAGTTTTAAAATTTAACTTGCAAAGTGCAGATTGTCTCCAGAAAGTTTAAGTAAAGCATTCACCGTAGAGACATTAAAAAATTACAGTCCAAAGAAAGAGATATTAGTCAACATTGCTACTAAAAACATCGATTACGTAATTAATATCTCCTTATAGTGAATGATTTAGATCATTGTTTTCTTGTAATACTTCGGTATGTTTGATTTGTCATCCAATTTCCAAGGATATGAAGGTAAAAGGAAAGAAAAAACATGGCAGCTACTTCGCGCCACGAATTTTGAATCATTAATGTATCCTTGCTTCACTTTTTGCCGCATTCTGGGAATATTTCCATACAAAATCAACGCTTTAACCATTGAGACTTGTAAAACACATTGTATTCTATCGATTATTTTTATTTGTCTTTTCTGTGTTTACGAATTGTTATTATTCTATAACATCAATTTTATTGGAAACGATTTAACCAAAAATATTCCAATGAAACTTGAACGTAACTGTTACTACTTTTTAAATGGTTTTACAACAATCGTCACCTTCATTTTGTGTGGACCACGGATGCGATTACTTCAGACCATAAGGGAAATTTCTTTGAGATTATCGCAGAAATCATATCAGAATCTATCTAAACTGATCCATACAAAGGATATTTTTGGATTCTTTTATATAGTCGTGCAAATATCGATATTTGCTTATAAATTGCAATATACTGTCTCATATTACATTTTTACGACATACATCAATTTACTCGTGTTTCAAATGGATATGCTACACATGAATTGTGTTTGCGTATTAAAAGCTTGTTTCAAACAAATCAATGATAGTCTGGATTATCTGCGAAAACACATGACAAACGATGAACCATATCTTTTAAGTAGAACTTATCACAAGAAAAATCCGTTCGTACTAATGCAACTCAAGGCTCTGATGAAGCAGCATTTGGCAATCAGTGATACAGTACAGATGCTGATAATGAACTTCAGTTTGCAATTCCTTTCTACGATAATTATGGCCTTCATTGAAATCACTTTCAACCTGTACTATTATTTAGTACAAGTACAAAAAGATGTGTTTAGTAGCGACTGGATAAAACAAGCCTTTGACGAAGTATTCGTTATAACTGTAATGTATGAAACTATAAAAATAGTGTTGGTAGTTTGGGCTTGTCAATCTGGCAAGAATCAAATCTTGGAGATGAACACTACCGTTTACGACGTGTATAACAGCACCAGCAATAAAGATGTAAAATATGAGGTAATTTAAAATTATTTTCATTTAATTTCATGTATTTTTCTAACTATGTCCTTCGTATACCAATGCAATTTTTAACATACTACTTATTAAATTTATAACTTTATAACGTCACAGACGTAAATTTATTACGTCTTTCAATCTCATATTTAACAGATTTTTTATTTGCAGTTACAGTTATTTTCCTTGCAGTTAATGCATCATGATAATATATTTTCCACAAAAGTACTTATTGTGGACGCTACGCTTCTTACTACGGTAAGTGAATTATCATTTTGCTTTTGTTAAATAAATACAAGTATATATTTAGCTGTATTTTGTGATTTTGTTGTTTTTAGATGGTGTATGGCATTAGTATGTATCTGTTAATTTTGATACAATTTTTTTTAATGACCAATTCTTGCAATAGGAAAACTAATTTTACAAATGTTGAAGTTTATTAACTTAAAGATACTTAAATCGAATATGTAAAATTGAATATATCAAATATTAATCATACTTATTTCTATTATTATAAACAGAATGTCATTGTGAGTGATGTTTCATGCTTATATAGTTATATTCGTATACGTGTATGCATATATGTATTGAGAATCGTTTAAATGTTTTATATCACACATTTAAATAATCATTTCCAAATAAATGATATATTTTATTTAAGTATATAATTACAGTATATGAAAGTATATAATTAGACAATGTACGTAATGTGTCATCGTTTTAAAGAAAAATCAGTTTAAACTTATTAAATATATCCTAAAAAATTTTAAATTTTTCATTACACTCATGTTATAACCAATTCTATGTCTACAATCAGGTGGTTTTTTTTTGCAACAAACGAAATTCCACTTACCAATTTTTTCGAAATAAAGAGAACAGAATCCGATTTCCCTTCCTAATTATAAAATATTGTATCCCTTGTTAAAAAAATATTTAGTGTAATTTAATAGAGATGTTAAAGAATAATCCTAAATTTTTCACATATTTTTGAATACTTAGAACAGTAAAAAAACTTGGATTGGACAGAAAAGATCCAGATTCTAGATCATAATAATTAATGTGTAATACAATTTATTTTTAATACACATCATGTGGTAATGTATGTATAATAAATAAATTAACACATCATGTAATAATGTGCGTATAATAAATAAATTAAAGCATATCTCAGATAAAATGTCGCTATATGATTAATACCAATTATTATTATTAATACGATTATATAGTATATTAGCAATAACATATAAATAATAGAGAAATTGATTTTTCACTTTATGGACGTCATATTGCTGGCGATATATTAGTACAAAAATTTAATTACAATTTTGCTCATGTAAAATCATATTTTATCATTCTAAAACTTCTGTAATATAAAGACACATTTTCTTGCGTATTAAAGTAACAATTATACACAATGTTGTAGCACTGACGCAAGCGCTGCTAATCGGTATCATTGTAAAACAATACGTGTAGCATATTCTCCACACTGGCGTATTACCCGCACTTATATCATTTACAAAATATTTGATTAGTAATGGTCTATAATTTAAGCAAACGATAATACAAGTAAATTCATAAATACATATGCAGTAAAGAATCTCTAATTTATGGGTCAGTAGGTACTACATTTGTGTAACTATAATTATAGAAGAGTTTATGTCTGCATCGGACTCATTTAACACAGATAGAAATAAAATACTAAAAGATAAAAATAATATAAAAAGCTTTTAATTTAATTTAATTAAGCAATATAAAATATAGGTATATATATAAAATGCCGTAAGAAAGTAGACGCATTATTAATAATCATAGCAGATATCGGAAAGAAAATTATGCAATGAATACAATAGTAATATTGAATGTACAAAATTCCATGACTATCGTATTACGTCGTATTATTTTTTATCAATCATATCATAAAGAATATTATTTAAATAAATTGTTTATATTATTTAAAGCGCAAAAATTGCTCTTTCTATCTTGACTTTATATGAGCACGATATAATATATTTGCTGTATCTTCGTGTTATCTATATATGAATCTAATAGGAGACTAAGAAATATCTTGATAATGTCCATTTGCTTCGTACATAATCTAGATGCGCAAGATTGTGGTTTACATGACATAGTTGTACGTAAATATATATCATTATTTTGTGCGTGTCCGAAAATGATAAGAGAATACCATGGTTACTTGACAGCTAACAAGTTCTAAGTTCTGCTTCGTTATGTATTACAATAATTATTAACAGTTTAAAAATTAAATTCGTTACGTGACCATAGTCCGCAAGAAATTTATGTCGGTTTATTCATTCAATGTGGAGACATCGAAAAGTTACACTTAGAATAGAAATTCTTATTAACAAATTGCTGCTAAAGAGCCATTGATAACGTAAGTAATAAGATCTCTTTGATGATACTCTATGATTTAGATTATTAAAATATTCTATATATTCTAGAAAATTTTCTATGAATATATTCAGTTCGTTATTGAAGTTCCTAAGATCCATGAATAAAAGAAAAGAAAAAAAATACGACTACTATTTAGCGCTATGGATTTTAAGTCGTTAATGTATCCTTGCTACATTTTTTGCCGAATTCTGGGAATATTTTCATACAAGATCAACACTTCAAATATTAAGGCTTGCAAACTATGTTATATTCTATTTACTATCATTATCTGCATTATTTCTGTTTGCGATGTAATAAATCTGCTTGACATTAATATTTATAAAAATATTGGATTCAAAAGCACTCAAAGATTACTTGAACATAACTGCTTCTATATTTTGGGTGGTTTTATAACAGTCATTAGTCATTACATTCATTATGAATGGACTACGAATGCGTTTACTTCAGTCTATACTAGAATTCTCTTTGAAATTGCCTCCAAAATTGTATAAGAATCTATTTGGACTGATCCATGCCAAGGATATCTTTGGATTTCTTTTTCTAATCACGCGTGCGTTGATTTATTATCTCAAAACATTGGGTGGTGCTTTGCGTAAGATTGTTTTAGTATACAACGAATTGCTGATGTTTCAAATAGATATGCTATACATGAATTGTGTTTGCGTAATAAAAGCTTGTTTTAAACAAATCAATGACAATCCGATAAATCTGCAAAAACTGATATAGTGAACAGCGAGCCATATACCTTGAAGGAAATAAATGATGAAGAAAGAAATACAGTTATACTGATGGAACTCAAGGCTTTGAAAAAGCAGCATATGGCAATCAACGATACAGTCCAGATACTGAAAATGATCTTCAGTTTGCAACTTATTTCTACTATAATCTTCATTAAAATCTTCATTTTTAGCCTGTACTTTTACTTAGTGCGAGTACAAAACCGTGAGACCTTAAGCAATCTGGAAAAACATGCCTATTATAATATTTTCATTTTATCTGTAACATATAATAAAATAATAAAATAATAAAAGTGAAAAAATATGTAAACTTCTTTTAATTTAATCAGAGCAATATATAATTTATATACACAAGATGCTACAAAAACGGAGATGCACTGTTGACGATCACAGTAGAACGGAAAGAAAATCATATACGAATCCAAGTAATATTGAATACACAAAATGCAATTCCTTAATTACCTTGTCAAATCTTATGCGTATTTTTCATGAGTAATATAACATAAAATTTTTCAAATACAATGTATTGATTAAAAATTGCTTATGTCATTTAAAGTAAAAATTTCTCCTTCTTTAACTTTAGAACAACACATATAATATATATTTACTGTAACTTTGTGTTTACTTGTATATAAATCTAATGGAAGACTACGAAGTATCTTGATAATGTCTATTTGTTTTATATATCTAGATGCGCAAGATCGTAGTTTACCTGACATAGATAAATATATATCATTATTTTATACTTATTCCGAAAATGATAAGAAAACGCCATGGTTACTTGAGAGCCAACAAGTTTTTGAGTACTATTTTACTACACGATGCTATAGTTGTTAGTAGTTTTAAAAATAAACTCGCCAGTGTACAGAGAAGTTTATGTCAGTTTATGCATTTGATTCGTGAAGACACCAAAAAATTACTTTGAAAATATATTCATCTAAACAAATTGCTACTAAAGAATATTGATAATATACGTAATTACAATTGTTATAATCTACGATTTACATTAATATTCTTTTATAACATTCATAATGTTCAATTTGTTATCAAAGTTCCAAAGATTCGTAAATAAAAGGAAAGAGACAATATGGCTGCTATTTTACGCTACAAATTTTAAATCGTTAATGTATCCCTGCTTCATGTTTAGTCGCATTCTTGGAATATTTCCATACAAGATTGACGCTTTAAATATTAAAGCTTGCAAATCATACTATATTCTATCGATCATCATTACCTGCGCTATTTGCATTTGCGATACAATAATTGTGTTTGACATCAATATTAATAAACAAATTAAATTCAATAGCATTTCCAGGTTACTTGAACGTAACTGCTTTTACATTTTCAGTGGTTCTATAATAGTCATCACATTCATTTTGAGTGAACCACGAAGGCATTTACTTCAGACTGTATTGAAACTCTCTTTGAAATTGCCTCAAAAATCATATCAAAATCTATCTAGACTGATTCATGCCAAGGATATTTTTGGATTCTCTTTTATAATTATGCTAGCGATATATAATCTTAAAGTACAGGGTAGTATATTGGGCAAGATTACCTTAGTATATATCGAAATATTGGTGTTACAAATGGATATGTTATACATGAATTGTGTTTGCGTAATAAAAGCTTGTTTTAAGCAAATCAACGACGGTCTGGTAAATCTGCGAGAACTTATAGTGAATAGTGAGCCATATACCTTGAGGGAAATAAATGACGAAGAGAAAAATACAGTTATACTGATGGAACTCAAGACTTTGAAAAAGCAGCATATGGCAATCAGCGATACAGTACAAATGCTGAATATGATCTTTACTTTGCAACTCCTTTTTACGATAATTAAAACTTTCATTTTTATCACTTTCAACCTGTATTTCTGTTTATTGCAAGCACAAGGAAGTGATTCTTTAAACAATCTGGAAAAAGAGGTCTATTACAATACCTTAATTGCAAATATAACATTTTACATTACAAAAATAATGTTGATTGTATGGGCCTGCGAAACCAGCAAGAATCAAGCCATGGAGATTAGCACCACTGTTATCGATATATCTAATAGCAATAATGATAAGGAAATAGAACATGAGGTAAATTTTAAATTAAAAAGTAATTTAATTCGCGTATTTCATTCGCTATTTATTAGCTCCGCGTATATCAATGCCATTTTCAATATATTGGGGTAAAGTCGCCTATTATGGGATAAGTTCCTAATATGAGATAGCAGGGTTTCTGCTAAATTAACAAGCGCGTGTGTTTGATTTTATCATGAACTTTTTACTCTTAGCGTGAAACTTGTTTGGTAAAAAATTCATTATTAAATCATGCGTGTAGTCGTTGCAAAAAAAGATTTATGAAATTGAATGTTGTCAAATTTTATTGAGGTTAGTCTTTAGAGCTTGTTTTATTATACAAAAATAAATATTGGGTAATAAAATCTGCACGCAATGATAGAGTAAGATCGTATTCATAGTAACAAACGTGATATAATAATTTGTTTAACTGTAAAGATTAGATTTGATGATCGTGAAACCGCAAGGTATGATAATCGTAATCTAATATTCAGGATATTCCTAGTTAATATGAGAGCATCTAAACAATTCAATATCTCAAAGCATATTATCGAACGAAGTGTTAAAAATGACGATTCTATTGCTAAGATTACTCACGCACACATACTCACATACACATACATCGAAAAATTATATAATTATTATGTATAACATTTAAATTCTTTGTTCCTACTTGTATGTAATATAATAAAAGAATGTATAAAAAGCTTATTTTTATTTTTTCCTTAATTTCCCATTATGAGGTACCCCATCTCACACAAGAAAACCCTTATATCTCATAGGAATCCTTTTTCTTTGAATGATTAAAATCTGCACTTTTGATAAAAAATTTCACAACAACGTATAGCTATTATCGACTGCTAACTTTTTGGCGATAAAACTTAAATATATTTCCTATAAATTTGACGTGAAAATAGAAATTCAGGTTATAAATTAAATAAATTACAAGCCTTTAAAAAAAGGTATCTCATAATAGGCGACTTTACCCTACTTATTAATTTTATAAGTGCGTTTTTCAATCCTATATTTAACAATTTTTTTTATTTGCAGTTAGAGTTATTTTCCTTGCAATTAATGCATCGCAAAAATATATTCTCCGCAAAAGGATTTACTGTTAACGCTAAACTTCTTACTACGGTGAGTAATCAATCATTTACTTTTGTCTAATAAATATCGGTATTTTTAACTTTATTTGAAGATTTTGTTTTTTTTTAGATGATGGGTGGTGTTGCTACGTATTTATTAATTCTAATACAATTTTTGTTTATGTCGAATTCTTGCAATGCAAAAATCTAATTTTGCATATTCTAGTTAATATAAAGATATATCCATATCGAAAATACAAAAGATATTTTAAATAATAATACACTCATTTTTTTTATTATTATAAGTAAAATGTCACTTTGAATAAAATTGTGTTCCATGCTTACAGAAATATTCGTATATGTATATGCATATATGTACAGAAATGAAAGTTTTATATCACGTAGGGAAGATCGGGATATTATGGGTCATTAACTGTTTAGAATAATCCAAAAGTTTAGATTAATATAACTAGTATTATATGATTGTTATTTTATTGCCCATACTTCGTATCTAAGTAATAGTGATTAAACTCCGTTGTTGCGGAATGCATGTGTCTTTAATGGTTTTTATGTTGCAAAAGTAATTTTTTAACCATTTATATAAATGCTTTAATATTGTTTATGTATAATATAAAAGATACACATATTGAAGGACAGGGGCAAGTTAATATGCATCTTTTTTCATCTTACTACACTTCAACTACAAATAGTAATCTGTCTGATAGAAATTCTATCATTTACTTTTTGAATATAAATAATATTTCACCGTTTTCTATAATGATAAGAGTGTTCGAGCACCGTAAGTTACTTACTAAAAGAAACAAAACAGTAGAAAGTAATAGCTAAAATAAACTATAAACCTATAAACAACAATAGCAGCTATAGTTATACAGCTGTTATAAATGAGCTATAAACCTAACAATCATAACAGTTATAAATCTAAGCAAATAATTTTATTTTGTTTTCATAAGAGAGAGTTATGTATTCTATCTATTCATTGATCAATGTAAATATATGGATTTTTTATTTTATTAGTTATAGTTATGTATTAGTTGTAGTTATGTATTATTATATTCAGTGACTATGCTAAGACTGTGTAAGTTAACTTAAATTTCTTTTCAACTTTCGACATTGTTATTTCTTAAACAAATCTATTTTTTGTGTATAATCGATAATGTCTTCGATATAGAGCAGTTCGGATTATTTTTTACAAAATATATTTATATCTTTTCCACAAACACCAATCAATATTTGAGCCCCTTAGTTGACAAGTGGCATAAGTCCAAAATTAGGAAAAATGCGTTTATCGTAGAAATAGAAAGTATTAAGAATGGTTGTTTTATTTATCAATTTAATTTACTTTTATTTTATTTTTATATCCATAAAATATAAAAATTAATTTTACATCATAAATAAAGTGACTACAAAAAAAGCTGGAATAGTGACTTAAGTCCAGCTTTTTTTACGGTCACTTTATTTATGATGTAAAATTGATTTTTATTTTTTATGAACATAAAAACAAAATAAAAGTAAATTAAATTAATAGATAAAACAAACATTCTTGATATTTTCTACTTCTATAACAAACTCATTTTTCCTAATTTTGGACTTATGCCACTTATCAATTAAGGGGCTCATTTATTAAATATACTCAAAGCGTTTTTAAATATATATAATTCTTTAATTATAATATAAAAAAAGTAAGACAAAATCTTACATTTAAAAAATACTTCTAAGAGTTTAAATTTTTTTGTCATGTGTGTGTGTGTGTGTGTGCTCCGGCCTCCCCCCCCCCATATTAATAATCATAACAGAATATATAATACATTGAATATGCAATATAAAATTAATTACTAAATCAAGTCGTATTATTTTTTATCAGAGAGAAGAGGTGTATACAAATTATACAAAACATTATTCAAATATATTATATTATACTGATCAAATAAATTGTTAATTCATCTAAAGTAAAAATTTTCCTTACCTTTTGGAATTTATATTAGCACGATATATGTATATTTATTGTAACTTCGCATTTATCTATGTGACTAATGGAAGACTAAGAAATATCACGCTAATGTTCATTCGTCTTATACATGCTCTAGATGCGTATGATTATGGATTACGTAGTTAATTATTATTATTATTAGTATACATCGTATATCATATGTCACTGTTATATATGTTACGGAGATGATAAGAGAACAACCATGGTTACTTCATAACTAACAAACTCTGAGTCCTGTTTCGATATATAATAATGCAATAATTGTTAGTAGTTTTAAAGTTTAACTCGCAAAGTGTAGATTGTTCGTAAAAAGTTTATGTTGATTTCGACATTTGCAGTGAAGACATTAAAAGATTACACTCGAAAGAAGAATTCTTATCAACATTATTATTAAAGTACATGTTGATAACATAATTAATACATTTTTAGTTATAACCAATAATTTAGATTATTGTACTCTTATAATTTCAGCATGTTTAATTCGTCATCGAAATTCCAAGGATTCAAAGACAAAAAAAAAGGAAATATATGGCAGTTATTCCGCGCTACAAATTTTGAATCGTTGATGTATCCTTGCTTCACTCTCTGCCGAATTCTGGGAGTATTTCCATACAAGATCAGGGCTTCAACCATTAAGCCTTGTAAACCGTACTACATTCTATCGATTATTGTTATCTGCATTTATTGTGTTTGCGAACTAAAAAGTCTCTATAACCTCAATTTTACTAATAACTTTACGTTAAAAGGAATTCCCGTTAAACTTGAACGTAACTGTTTCTTCATTTTAAGTGGTTTTACAACAGTTATTACATTCCTTTTGAGTGGGCCACGAATGCGTTTACTTCAGACCATACTGGTGGTCTCTTTGAGTTTGTCGAAGAAATCATATCGGAATCTATCTAAACTGGTCCATACCAAGGACATTTTAGGATTCTTATATATAATTGTACAAGTGTCGATATTTTATTATAATTTGCCGTATGACGCCTTGCATGTGATTTTTGTAATATACATCTATTTGCTCGCATTTCAAATGGATATGTTATACATGAATTGTGTTTGCGTATTAAAAGCTTGTTTCAAACAAATCAACGACAGTCTGGCGTTAATGCCAGAATATCTGCGAATATTCATGGCAAACGATGAGCCATATCTTTTGAGAACAACCTATCACAAGCAAAGAAATCCGTTTCTACTGATGCAGCTCAAAGCTCAGATGAAACAGCATCTAGCAGTTAGTGACATAGTACAGATGTTGACAACGATTTTCAGTTTGCAACTTCTTTCTACGATAATTTTGACGTTCATTGAAATCACTTTCAACCTGTACTTTTACCTAGTGCGATTGCAAGAGGGAGCAACGTCTCTAAACAATCTAGCAAAACAGGTCTATAACGAGGTCTTCATTACAACTTTTACATATAATATTGTCAAAATTATGTTGATAGTTTGGGCTTGTGAAACTGGCAAAAATCAAGCCTTGATGATCAACACTACCGTTCACGACATGTATAACAGTACGAGTGATAGAGAAATAAAATATGAGGTAGTGTAAAAAAATTTTAATAGAATTCGTACATTTCATCCTTAATTATACTCCGCATATATTAACGTAAATTTTATTACATTATCAAGTATATAACTACATCTTGCAATTGTGTTTTTAACATTTTTTAAATTTCCAGTTACAGTTATTTGCCATGCAATTAATGCATCGTAAAAATATTTTTTCTGCAAAGGTACTTATTGTGGACGCTACGCTTCTTACTACGGTGAGTAATGAATCATTTGCTTTCATTAAATAAATATAAGTATATATTTAGCTTTATTTTGAAAATATAGGTATTGTTTTTTAGATGATGGGTAGTGTTGTCACATATCTATTAATTTTGTTACAATTTTTGTCGATGTCGAATATTTGCAATGGAGTATCTTTAATTCCTTTGAAAAATATAATATAATCTAACAGTAAAATATCTGGATCAAACACTCGAAGATATTTTAATATATGTACTCATTATTTATTATTGTATAAGAAGAATGTCATGTTATAAATAGAATCTCCCGAAGTGGATATATTTGTATAAACTGTCGTTAAAAATGGCCGAACTAATAAATATTTCAACTTTAATTATGTTTCAACATCATAACAGGTATAATATATC
Source organism: Trachymyrmex cornetzi (assembly GCF_001594075.2). Classification (NCBI taxonomy): domain Eukaryota; kingdom Metazoa; phylum Arthropoda; class Insecta; order Hymenoptera; family Formicidae; genus Trachymyrmex; species Trachymyrmex cornetzi. Next base: position 1,076,768 of record NW_017299806.1, read on the forward strand.
GGTAAATATTTAATAAATTTGATATTTCTCATATTTAAAAAAATGATATTCATAAAAAAGGATACTCTGTTTGTAGAGAAGAAAATACAGATCTCAAAATTGACAGTCCATGATATTATCAAATATTTTCGCAAGAGGAATTCAAACAAAAATCGAAGAAAGATGGTCAAAGATTACAATCTTTGCTAAAAACAAAGCAATTACATTAATCAATAAACGTAACAAATGACAGACGGCGATAGAAATGATTTTATTCGTTGTCATAGTAAAAACGTGTCTGTAACCAGTAAAAAAATTGAAAAATGTAGTCATTTTTTTATAGTATTTCGACGAACTCGTTTAATTTATCAACGATATTCCAACAATTAAAAAGTAAACGAAAAGGAAATGTGAGTTATTCCGAGCCATAGACTTTGAATCATTAATGTATTCTCGCTTCATTTTTTCCCGGATTTCGTGAATAATTTCATACGAGAGCAACGCTTTAACAATTAAGACTTATAAACTAAATTACATTCTATTGACTATTGTTATATGCGTTTTCTGCGTTTATAAAAATTGTCTATGATATCATAATATTATGTATAACATTTTATTCAAAGGCATTTGCGTTAAATATAACTGCAATATAATTACATCTGTATCTTAAATGATTTTACAACAATTGTCATATTTATTTTGAGTTGACCACAAACGCGTTTACTTCAGATCATACTGGAGGTCTCTTTCAGATTGCCACAGAAATTATATCAGAATCTATCTAAATTAATCCATGCCAAGGACACTTTTGGATTCTTTTATACAGTCGTGCAAATGTGTCGATATTTGATAAAAATTACAATTGGACGTCTTATATTACATTTTTTCGATACATATGTATTTACTCGTGTTTTAAATGGATATGCTATACATGTGAACTGTGTTTGCGTATTAAAAGCTTGTTTCAAACAAATCAACGACACTCTAGCGTATCTACGAATACTCATGACAAATGGTGAGCCATGTCTTTTGAGAGAAACCTGTCCCAAGCAGAGACATCCATTTCTACTGATGCAACTTAAGGCTCTGGTATAACAGCATCTGGCAATCAGCGACACAGTTAACAACGAGCTTTAGTTCACAACTCCTTTCTACGATAATTTTAATCTTCATTAATATCACTTTGAATATGTACTTTTATTTATGTTAGTATAAGATTATAAGAGGGAATGTCTATGAGCAATCTAGCAAAACATGTCTCTAACAAGATCTTCGTTGCAACTCTGTAATCTATTATATTATAAAAATAGTATTTATAGTTTTTGGGTTTGTGCAATTGGTAAGAATCAAGCTTTGGAGATTAACATCACTGTTCATAACGTGTATAATAGTATCAGCGATAAAATATGAGAGTTCGTATATTTTTGTAATTTTTGCTCCCAGTATATTAATGTAAATGTTAATATATTGTCAGAGATTTCAAACTACGTACTTCAATTCTGTATTTAATAATTTTTTTTATCTCCAGTTAGTTATTTTCCATGCAATTAATGCATCGTAAAAATATATCTTCTGCAAAGGTACTTATTGTGGACGCTATATTCACTGAGATGAATTATTATTCATTTGTTTTTGTACATAAATAAATGTAGATATTGTAGGGATATTTAATCATATTTTGTGGTTTTGTTTTTTTAGATGGTTTTTTTTAGATGGTGGTAGCATTACTACATATCTATTAATTTTCTTTTAATTCTTGTTAATGTCAAAATTCTTATGATTGAAAATCTAATTTTACAAATATAATCTGATTAATATAAAGATATCTAGATCAACATATAGATAAAAGATATTTTTGAAATTACGTGTACTCATATTTATTACTATGAATAAAATGTTATTGTGAGTAATGTGGTGCTTTATGCTTGTAAATGTATTTGTATATACGTACAAATGTACAGAAACGTTTATAAGTCTTGTGTCACGTATATATTAATAATCAGTGAAAAATATTATATGTTTTATTTACGAATATAATTAGATAATACATATAATGTAGATTTTTCTAAGAGAGAGAGAGAGAGAGAAGTATAATTTTTTGACTCTTATTAAACACGTCATAAAATATCTATTAATAAATTCAAATGTTACTTTGGTAAGTTTAATCTGAATTATATACCGAATATGTAACAATTTGTACAATAAATAAAATGAATCATACCTTAAATAAGTGATATTATGGATAATATCAATTTATACTAATATATTTTAGCAGTATAATAGATATTAATTTTTTGTTTTACTAATGTTACGTATTAATAGCGATATTATAATAATACGCAATAATAAATTCAATCACGCTGGTATCGTATATATGTTATAACATTATGTGTGCAAAATGCAACGATTTAGTTGCTTTATCAAGTCATGTTATCTTTTATCAAGAATATTAAAAATATTCTCAAATACATTATATAGAGCAAATAAACTATTATTTATTATTAATTCATTTATGTTTGCTCTTCTTTTTTTAATTTTATATATAATTTTATATATTTCTACTGTAATTTTGTATTTATCTATATATGAATCTAATTAAGAACTAAGAAATATCTTGATAACGTTAATTCGCTTTATACATCATCTATAGATATGCAAGATTGTGGATTACATGACACATTTAATTATACATCATTTCATGCGTGTTCCAGAGATAAGTAAAATGCCATGGTTACTTCATAACTAACAAATTACTTGAGTCTTATTGCGCTGTAATAATTATTTGTAGTTTTAAAATTAAACTCGTCAAGTGTAGTTAGACTGTGAGAAGTTTACGCATTCTCCGTAGAGACAAATAATTATATTTGGAAGAGAATTTCTTGTAAACACGTTGCTGTTAAAGTGCATTGATAACATAATTAATATCTTTTCGGCTATAGCGTATAATTTAAATTATTGTATTCTTATATATGTATACTTCAGCGAACATGTTCAATTTATTATTGAAGTTCCAAGCATTTATAAGTAAAAGAAAAGGGAAAATATGGCAACTGTTCTGCGCCACGGATTTTGAATCGTTAATGTATCCTTGCTTCACTTTTTGCCGCATTCTGGGAATATTTCCATACAAGATCAATGCTTCAACCATTAAGCCTTGCAAACTATACTACATTCTATCAACTATCGTTTTCTGCACTTTTTGCGTTGATGAAATAATAAGTATCTATGATGTCAATATTTCTAAAAATATTGCATTCAGAAGTGTGCCTAGGATACTTCAACTTAATTGCTTCCACATTTTCGGCGGTTTCATAGTAGCTGGCACGTTCATTTTGAGTGGACCACGAATGCGCTTACTTCAAACAATATTGAATCTCTCTTTAAGATTGCCCCCGGCAACATATAAGAATATATCTAAATTAATCCATGCTAAGGACATTTTTGGTTTCTTCTTCTTAATCACACAAGCGTTGATATTTTCTCCCAATATGCAGGATAGTGTCTTCCGTCTGGTTGTCTTTCAATACATAATCCTGCTAGTGTTCCAAATGGATATGCTATACATGAATTGTGTTTGTGTTTTAAAAGCTTGTTTCAAGCAAATCAATGACAATCTGATGAATCTTCGAAGATTCGTAGCGCACCGTGAGCCATATTTTTTGAGAGAAATCTATCAGAAACATCCATTTCTATTGATGGAACTTAAGGCTTTGGAAAAGCAACATCTAACAATCAGCGATACAGTACAGATGCTGACAACGACCTTTAGTTTGCAACTCCTTTGCACGATAATTTTGACTTTTATTCAAATAACTTTCTACCTATATTTTTACTTAATTCGAATACAAAGAGGCGACTCTGTAAGCCAAGGAGGCAATCTGGAAAGACAGGTTTATTATAAAACCTTTATTACAGCTATAACATATTACACTATAAAAACAGTGATGTTAGTATGGGCTTGTGAAACCAGTAAGAATCAAGCCATGGAAATCGGTGTTACTGTTCGCAACATGTTTAATAGCATCAGCAATAAGGAAATAAAATACGAGGTAAATTTTTTAACAGTTATGAATTTAATTCGCACATTTTATGTACTTTGCTAATTATACCTCGTGTATACTAATTCTTGATATATTATGAGATTTATAATTACTTTAAAACCTGTATTCGACAATTTTTTGATATAATGTTGCAGTTGCAGCTATTTTCCTTGCAATTAATGCATCGTGAAAATATATTCTCCGCAAAGGGATTTATTGTGGACGCTACGCTTCTCACTGCGGTGAGTAATATATATTATATATTATATATTACTTGCTATTATATATTACTTGCATGTATATATTACTTGCTTTCATTTAACAAATGCAGATATATTTAACTTTTTCCATAATCTTATTTATTAGATGGTGGGGAGCATTACTATGTACCTATTAATTTTAATACAATTCCTGTTAATGTCGAATTCTTGCGACGAGGAGACTGTAATCAATTTTATACATATGATCTAATTAAGATAAAAGTAATTAAATATTAAGCATATATTTTAAATATTAAATACTTATTTTTATTTTTATTTTTATCATTGTAAGTAGAATATCATTGAAAGTCGTTTTTGTATGCTTATAAAGATATCTTGTACAAATATATACATGTACAGTAGTGAGCAGAAAAAATATGTAACTTTTTTCTATATACATAATTATTATCCACATTGTTCAACGATATAATAAATTTTCATGATACAATACGGTATTGTATTGGAAACATTTTAAAGCAAATATTTTGTGATATACAAGTTGATATACCCAACGAATATTTTTGAAGTTATTAATTTTTGACTCTGTGATGGACAAATTGATTGATAGTATGCAAAATAGATGTAACGCTGTAATCAAAGCTCACGGTAGCTCGACTAAATATTAATAACGTATTTTAATTTTATAATTGCTTTTTTATTGATTTAAGTTTTTGTATAGACGTAAATAAGAAAAAATAAAATTACTAAAATATGATTTTCTAAAATACTAATTTTATAATTTTTTTAAATTTTATGTCTTTCACGATTAAATCGTCTTACAGACTATGTATTTTTAAGTAACATATTAAAAAATGGCATCAATATCTTTAAGAGAAAATAAAATGTAAAAAAATTGAAATTGCGCATTTTTTGCTCGCTACTTTAGTAGGTACTATGTAAAGAGAATCGCGTTTGTTCCTCGCGCTGCGCGTTCACTTGGCGCGAGACACTACCGTGTCTCTTGATTTAGAGAATTTTACATATGGCTGTAATTATACAAATGGCCAGTATGAGTCTGGCCACGGATGTGAATGCAATTACTAATGCATGCAACTAATCAAAACTTTACTACAAATAATTGTATTTCATTGCAATTACAAATATCGATCTCTGCTGAGATTTTCTTCAATTCAGTAACCTAGATAAAGCGTTTAATAATAAATAATAAATAACAATATAATATATATTTATTGTATACATATTTGTAAATATATTTAAAGGTTTAATAATTTAATATAATTTTCGGAAATAGTTTACGAAGATTTTTAGAAATATTTATATGTACTTTAAACTTTATTTATTAACAATAAGTATAATGAAATTTTGTTAAGGCATATAATGTGACTGATGCATTGTCGTATTGATAGTTCAAGCTTTTTGTAATTTCATTAATTTGTTTTCGAAGCATAATGAATTAACTATGTTGGGATAATTTGTTGTTTATAGACTATAATAATGAATATTAGAGGAAGGTCACCGATACCGACATACATTTGTTTTTAGACAATATTTCTTAAATAAAAGGTAAAAATACAACTTCAAAAATATAAATATAAAGTAAAAAGTGTCTTCTATCAGATAGTATAAGCAATTTTTATAATATTGTTTGCAATTTTGCAACAATTAAGTTTTTCGTAAGTTATGCAAAAATGAGCGTCTGACAAAATGGGCTCCAAAACTGACACAGTAGGCAGTAATGCTA
>NW_017299806.1:1082941-1088854 GCF_001594075.2 Trachymyrmex cornetzi
TATTGAATTATATGCATATTTACTTTATGCTGTTCTGCAAGATGCAAATATGTAACGCGATAGTTTTTCTAGAGTTGTTCCATATATGCACGATTGCCTTCAGCTCCAATAGACTTATTTGACGCTATAAAGCAACATTATAAAGATTAAGTTCGCTCATGATCTGTTTTACGGACAGATGTGTCGGTTTACGCTGCACTCCAATTTTGAATTAAAAATCGTATTATGAAAAGACTAAGAGAAAAAAATAATATAAATAAAACTTATTTCGGAAACTACAAGTATTTAAAATGACGTAATATTATCAATAATATAGTCACTATTATTTAAACCTCACAATTTGCAAAAAAAATCGTAAGAATTTTATTTTCGCATTTGTAGAATTCGTTTTTAGTTTTTAGTTTATCTGATTTGATATAGAAACCAGCCACAAACCTACGAATTATGAATTTGTACTTCTTTAATTAGCTAAACAGATCATGATTTTATTAGTATTAATAAAGTGCAATAGTTAGTTTCCGAAAAATAAGGGGGTGTCACTTTAGGAGACCTATATGTCAATTATCGGCGACTTTCCTCTACCTATTAAGAATTTTATCAGATCAATATATTGATTAATTAAGATATTAGCATCGTTTTTGCAAAGTCGATTTTCTTATAATAATGTATTTATTATACATGTCTTTCCTGATCAGTATTTCTCAAAACGTACATAGAATCATTTAACAATATATGTGTGTACAAAATTTACGCGCGCAGGCACACGCAAGAAAGTATAATTTAATAATTTTAATAAAAATATATTAATTTAAATAATTAATATATTTAATACATTTTAAAAACGGGAGAAATATTTGTAATTTATAATCAATCTGTATAAAGTTCGGAAAATAAATATTAATAATAACATTATGTAGAAGTAGAAAATAGCAATTTTAATCTTTTTGCATCCCAATTACGCATTTGTATACTCGTATATACAATGTACATATGTATATATTGTTTGTCTGTAAAACCAAAAAGATTAAATCTCAAAGAGTCATAATATAGAAAGATTGAATATCCCATTTGTAAAATAAATTTTGAATATAAGAGTGTAAAAACGATTTGTTGATGGATCCTTGAAAAAGCCACTGATCTACATCTATGTAATTTATATCTCTTGCTTCATTTATGCACATGTCACAATTACATATTATTCTTTTATGTTCTCTCCAATGATGAAATATTTATTAGTACCATGGTTACCTGACAACTAACAAGAAATTCCTTGAAAATTTTTATAATTTCATGCAAAAACTTCTTACAGTCTTAAATTTAAATTCAGTATGAGTAGATCGACAGTGAAGAGTCCATATCAGTGCACATATTCATTGTAAAAAGACAAATTCTAAAAACATTTAAAAATAAAGACCTCGTAATCACGTTTTACTTGACGACAAAGTGCATTTATGAAATAATTAATAATTCTTAGATTATTCTTTCGTGACATCCTACTAATCATGTTCACTTCGTCATGAAAATTACAAAGAGTCAATAACAAAATGTGGAAAAGATGGCAACTGTTCCACGCTACGGACTTTGAATCATTGATGTATCCTTCACATTTTGCTACATTCTTGGAATATTTCCATATAAAATCAATTCTTCGGTCTTCGAGACTTCCACATCTCGTTATATTCTTTCAACCATCGTTACCTATGTTTGCATCGTTTCTTTATTGTACTCTCTATATATTCTTTATAAATTTGATATTTTTGGAAGTGGGTATCAAATAGTCCCCAAAATGTTCAGCCGTAGTTGCTTCAACATACTCAGTGATTTTATAGCGATTGTCACGTACATTTTGAGTGGTCCGCGAATGCGTTTGCTTCAAACTATAAAGGAGATCTCTTCAAAATTACCTCCGGAATCATATCAGAAGTTATCCAAATTAATTCACATCAAGGATCTCTTAGGTTCCTTCTTTCTTATTATTATTCAACTGCCATTATATTTCAATACAAGTATCCGTATTATAATATCCGATTATAACCCGATTATAATCAAGATTTTGGTATTATACGCTATCCAGATGATATTTTATATGAATATATTGTATATGAATTGTGCTTGTATACTAAAGGCTTGTTTTAATAGAATCAATGATAATCTGGAGAATATGTGGGAGTATACGATGGATAAGGTACATCATCTCGGCCACAAACAAAGAAGTTTGTTCTTGCTGATCGAATTAAAAGCATTGGAAAAACAGTATCTGATGATTAGTAACACAGTGCAAATACTGAACATGGTTTTCAGTTTGCAGCTCCTCGCTACTATAATTATGACTTTTACCCAGATCACTTTCATGTTCTATTTTTATGTATTATATTGGCAAATGAACATATCCATTTTTCATATAGACAATTATATTTATCGCATACTTTTGACGATATCCACAATATATTATTTTATAAAAATAATGGTGGTGTGGGCTTGTGAGACCGGCAAGGATCAGGCCCTGCAGATTGATACCACTGTTTATGATGTGCTTAATTAGTGTTGACGATAATGAAATCAAATGGGAAGTAATAAAAAATGTAATTTTTATGTACCATATAATCTCTAATGTGATATTTACACATGACATATAATAAATTTATAATTACATTTTGCAATTTTGTTATTCATTAATTTACGATCTGATGTTGCAGTTGTGCAGTTGTTTTCCTTGCAAGTTATGCATTGCGATAATACCGCGAAGAGTCTTATTGTGGACGCGACGCTTCTCACAGCGGTAAATTATTGTTCATTTGTTTTTATGTATCAAAAGTGATTAATTTATTTTTTTTTAAATTTGATTTTAAATAGTGTGGATAACATCAGCACATATTCATTAATCTTGGTGCAATTTTTGAACATGACATTATTGCGATGAAAAAATTGCCACAAATACTATAGCATTTGCAATGGATCACGACACGGCGATAACCCGTAAGCCCTTTGGCACATATTAGATAAATTTACAAAAAAATTTAATTTTTAGCATAAGATTAGATCTGTCATATATAATCTACTGTTTTCACTGCTCTTACATAAAATAAATCAATGTAATTAATAAGTCTGTATAAATTAAGATGTATAACATGCAGAAAATATATAAAAATGTAATAGATTATGTAAACAGTTCCTTGGAGGTATATTTGCTCTTTAAACTTCATTTATCAACAATAAACTAATGAAATTGAAGCAATATTCGACACATGCATTATCGCAATAATAAATTCATGTCTCATCATCTGATCTCTTTATCGTTATTAAAATACAAAAATTGATCTTCTTTGATGAACTTGTGGCCACTATACAGTATAGTCTGTAGACTATGACGTAAATGTTAACTTTCATCAGTCGAGATAAAAATCTACTAATTCTAACTTAGATAAGGCGTTGCATCATAATAACTTGACACATTTTACAATATTATATTTGCTCATATGCCTTTCGCAACAATACATACATATTAATGTGTTTCAAAATGTACACGAAAAAAAAATTAATTGAGTGTGTGTGTGTGTGTGTGTGTGTGTGTGTGTGTGTGTGGTACAGCAAACCTATAACTTACTGCGCGAATTCAACATCTATAACTAAGAAGATTCGATGGTTTAACAAATCGTTAATGTTATTCAGCTGTCAACTTTGCTACTTTAACATAGAAAACTTGACTGTCTGTATATTACGGCTGTAGATTTGCTGAATCAATGAAATTTTCAGCTGTTTTTTTTCCGTGTACGTATAATTGATATAATCGTATTTGTATGTAAAATATTTATGCGTGCACGCACACACACATATAAAATTTAATTTACTATATTTTAATAAATACTCAAAAGTATTTGTAATTCGTAATTAATCAGTAAATTAAGCTCAGAAATTAAATATTAATAATAACATTTTGAACAAGTAAAAAATAAATATAATATTTTTGCATCTTCAATTACACATTCGTGTATGTAATGTGTATATACATATGTATATGTTGTTTGTGAGACCAAAAAGACTGAAACTTAAAGAGTCATGATACAGAAACGTCGAACATCTCATTTGCAAAATAGAAAAATGTAGAATTTTTTAATGGTCTGTATTTATTAATGAATTCTTGAAAGAATTACTAATTTATATAAATACTATATCTCTTGCTTTGTGTATACATATATAATTCACAGTAATTATATATTATTCGTTTATGTTCTATGCCTCAATGATGTCGATCGAAGGGTGCCATGGTTACTTTACAACTATAAACAAGTAACTCTTTGAATTCCATTTGACGCGAAAAAAATTTCTTGTAGTTTTAAATTTCAATTCAGTGTGAGTAGATCGACAGTGAAAAGTTCTATCAGTATACATATTTGTTGTAAGGAGACAAAGTTTAAAGACGTAACAAGAATAAAGCTATCGCAATTACGTTCCACTTGATGAAAGTGCATTTATAAAATGATTAATAATTTTAGGCTGTTCTTTCATGAATTATTAATTATGTTCAGTTCATCGTCAAAATTGCAAAGACGCGCCAATGGCAAAATGCAGAAAAAATTGAAGCTATTTCACGCTACGGATTTTGAATCATTGATGTATCCTTCCTTCACATGTTGCTACATGCTTGGAATGTTTCCGTATAAGATCAATGCATTGGTCTTTGAGATTTCCACACCACGTTATATCCTTTCAACCATCATTATCTGTGTTTGCGTAATTTCCTTATTGTACGTTTTCTATCTCATCAACTTTTGTGTGAAGTACACAGGTGTACCCATAAATCTTAACCGTAATAGCTTCCACATACTCAATGGTTTTACAGCAGTTGTTACGTACATTTTGAGCGGACCGCGAATGCATTTGCTTCAAACCATAAAAGACATTTCATCAAAATTGCCTTCGGAATTATATCAGAAGCTATCTAAATTAATTTACGCTAAGGACCTCTTAGGATCCATGTTTCTACTTCTTGAAGTGCCGATATATTACAAGATGAATATGCATTTTATAACCAAAATTTACATAATATATATTACTCTGTTGACATTTCATATGGATATGTTGTATATGAATTGTGTTTGTATACTAAAAGCTTGTTTCAAGAGAATCAATGATAATTTGGAAAACATGCGGGAGTATATGATGGTATATCATCCCGGCAAAATATGCTACAAACAAAGAAGTCCATTTTTGATGATCGAATTAAAGGCACTGAAAAAACAACACCTGATGATTAGTAACACAGTGCAAATGCTGAACATAATTTTCAGTTTACAGCTCCTCGCTACTGTAATTATAACTTTTACCCGGATAACTTTCGATCTCTACTATCAAATATTGTATTGGCAAAGAGGCGTAACCTTGATTAATATAGAAGATTATGTTTATGGTACGTTTTTGATAACGACTTCAATGTACTATTTTATAAAAATAATGTTGATAGTATGGGCCTGCGAGACCGGCAAGGATCAAGCTCTGCAGATCGGCACCACTGTCCATGATGTGCTTAACAGTATCGACGATAATGAAATAAAAAACGAGGTAATAAAAAATGTAATTTAATTTATACATTTTTATATATATATACACGGAGAGAATTTTTTCTTATAGACAAAATATAAACAAAGAGTAGGCAACTGAGAGTTATATCGCTGTAATTCGTGAGAGCAAAAGATTTATTAAGTACCAAAAAAAAAAGAAAAAAAAACAGACGTTTCGGCTTACATTCGAGCCATCCTCAATGTATCTGATCCATATACAATCAAATTCTTAGATGATTTGATAGGAGAGTCTCCTATCAAATAGGAGAAGATCTCCTATCAAATCATCTAAGAATTTGATTGTATATGGATCAGATACATTGAGGATGGCTCGAATGTAAGCCGAAACGTCTGG